>NC_073400.1:11977527-12039903 GCF_028641065.1 Leucoraja erinaceus
AAACTAATTTGAAAATGAGTGGGAAAATAAGCGGCATCTAGTGGCCAATGCCCGTATTACACCATGGGCAGCCTATTTCCGTGTTGCAGTCCATTTAAACTATATATTATTATACCAATATATATATATATAACCTGTTAATATGAATGATATCATATATAATTAAGTATAATTATATTATATAAAAATAATATGATGAATATAATTGTGAGTGTGTTTTTTTTAATGACACTGTCGCAGAGGTCCTGCTCCTGAACCAGCCTAATTAATGGGTTAGGGCAGTTCTTGTGGGTCCCTCCCTTTACTGAACCCCACTGACTGCCAGTGTGCAGAGTGGGGGTGACGGTCATAGTGGGACCGGGGCAGTGCAAGGCAGGCATGTTCCGGTCACTTTAATAGGAAATTAAATGAGACTGCAGCAGATGTTTACTCGATGAATATTCATTTTAAGGTGCAATGAGCTTATATTTATGTTATAGACCCCCCCCCCCCCCCCCCCCCCCCCCCACCTTGGTGCCTTTGCAATGAGGGTGCCTTTGCAAATGAGGGCTATTACCTTTGACCTAAAAGAGCCCTAAAAGTCTTGCATTGTTTATCTCTAGTTTGTGTGTGTGTCTGTGTATGCCTTTCAAACGTGTATCTGTGGATGTAAGTGCGTATGTACGTGTGGATGGATGTATGTGTGCTTGTATGTTTGGATGTGTACATGTATGTCTGCGTGTGAATGGATGTGTGCGTGTGTGTGCGGATTTATGTGTGCATGTATGTGGGTGTTTGCATGCATGGAAGTGTGCGTATGAATGGATGTGTGTGTGTGGATGTGCGAATGTATGTATGTGTGGATCGGTGGGTGGATTGTTGCAGTCATTCACCGGCACGCCATTATCATAAGTAATTCACTCATTGTTTAAATAATTTGACCAAATAAACAGTGAAACGATTCACATTAAAATAAAACTTTATATAATCATTTTTTTCCACAATTTATTTCTTTTGTGTACTTTGAACCTTTATAAATGATGTAATGCGCTGGTAGGACATGCCTGCTCGACAGTTGCTGTTTGTTGACTATGATTGTCATGGATCGAAGCAGTCTCTTTGGGGCCGGCTCATCTACTTCACCATCAGGAACTGCCTCTTGAGGTGATTCACTTGCTTCAGGCTTTTCAGCGTCTTGAACTCAATTGAAAGAGGAAAAAGAAAACAGAAAAGGAATGAAAAGTAAAATAAATCAACATCCTCAAATATATCTTTTCATTTTTCAAAGTAACATCATATGACCATTACCTTTCTTCCTTCTAGACTTTGCTATCGCTCGATTTATTGTTGTTATGTTGCAGAAGTGACGATAGCACTGCATGATAACCCAGGATACACTGCTGCCTCCTAATAATAGAAGATAATATGTCAGAGTGTATTTTACATCTTTTCATGTTTTATATTATGTAAGACAATATTGACATATCAGTGAGGAAATTAAACATGTATGCATGTCCAGGTAGATGTGATGGCAAGTCTGCAAATTATCAAATCAGTGTTCATTAAAGCACAGTGCATGTCCACACAAAACACTTTTTTTGTGGACAGGCTCTCAAGAGTGGAGGGGCAGAAGCTGAAGAAAAAAAAATCTCACATTACTTGGGTCTGCATGGACTTCAATTCATAAAGTGTCAACCTCTATTTAATGTCAATGAGACTTACACTGTAATTTACTACAATTGATAAGTTATTTCAGGTTTAAGTAGAGGCTACAGAAAAAAAAATCTCATGTTCATTGTCTGTATGGACTTCAATTCAATAATTTCAACCTCTTAATGTTAATGAGAATAACAATAGGTTATTACCATAGAAAAACTAGTTCAAGTTCACATATCACCAATTAATTTCTACAGATACAACCATTTCTGACAATTTCTCACTGCAATGGCAGCCTATAAAGTGCGATCAATATCCCTCCATTTTTCTCCAGTGGTCGGACCCACCCCCTCCCCGCCCGCGGCGATGATCCGCGGCTCCGCATTCGCGAATCGGCCGCTTCTTAATTGAGACCGTGGCTTCACTCTATTAAGTACCTAGGCCCTGCGGTCGGAGCGCTTTTTCCCGGTAAGTTATCGCAGGCAGCTCCGAGATTAGCTGTTAAAGACTTATTGGACTACAACAAGCTGGCATTAGTTACAATGTTTAATTGACTGTTATGGATACATATAGTTTAGGCCCTCAACGTCATGAGTGAATGAATGAATGAATGAATGCATGAATGAATGGATGGATGATTGAATGAATGAATGGATGGATGAATGAATGAATGAGTAAGTGAGTGAGTGAATGAATGAATTTATTCACATTATAAAAGGGTGCAATTAAATTAATTAAAGTCCACACAGATAGATTTTCATAAATTCAGACTTTAGATCTTACCTTTCAGTTAGAGTTGATTCTTGGCTGTCTTCTTTGTGTTCCAGCACCTCAGCAGGGACTTTGCTTTCAAGGCTTTCTTCCACTTCTATCCACTTAGCAGCACATTCTTCAGCCTTTTTCATGCTTTTCTCACTAAATTCAATTACCTTGCTGCAAATTTCCACGACATGTATTCCACAGAACAACAAATCGTAATCTCCAGTAAAACAGGCATCAGTGAAGCCCTCTCAGCTATGATGTGTGATAGCCTGAAGCAAAGCGCGTGATTGGCCAACTGGCATACAACTCAATGTTAAACGTGCTTTGATTGGACTAAAAATTACCCGAAGTTTTTCCGGTTTTTCTCTAATTTAATTAAAAAATGTGCAAGTCTTGTTCATGACGAGTTTCAGGGGTGATTTATATCATTTTTTTACACAATATGTGAAAATGTCATATAGTTTGGTGACTTGGGTCACGAAACAGTAGAATAAAGCTCCTCGGCCCACAACCTATAACTTCGGATAGCCCTTGCTCTCTCACTTCATCCCCCACCCCACACACCTCAGTTCTGCCACTAGTCCAACTATCTTCTTTGTCCTATCCACTCTCCTGACATCAGTCTGAAGAAGGGTCTCGACCCCTCCCCAAAGATGCTGCATTTTGTGTCTACCTTCGATTTTACCAGCCACTGCAGTTCTTTCAGAGTTCCCTTTAACACACCTAGGGTGCCATTCTTCCAATGGAAGCATGTCCCAGTCTCGCTGGAGGTGGTGGCATTGCTCCCAATGTGCTCCAATGCAGCATGGTCACTGACAGAGCAGCAATGCAGTCGGCACTCTATCATGCAGCATATTCACTTTCCTAAAGCAGCCCACTTTCACCAATGTTATTCGGCGCTTCACACTGCAGCTCTACTGGAGCCAACACAGCCCAGTTGCATATTTGCCCCTGCTGCTGCAGCCCAGCTGCGTCATCCATGGCCTGGGGCATGAGAGGCCAAGTCCTTGGGATATGGATATGTAATTATTAATAATAAAAAAGATTACGTGGAGAGGGCAGAAGAATTTGGTTGAGAAGGAAAAATGAATCAGCCGCGATAGAATGGCGGAAATGGGCCTAATTCTGCCCCTATGTCTCGTGGTCTTTATGTTCTGGAGGAGGCAGTTGAACTCGAAGATCTAGGCGTGTAGTATCTCAACCAGGGCGCTGATCACGAAGACCATAGCAATCGTGCCGACGATGTATGTTATTCCTTTGAGCAGTCTCCGGTTGACGTGGCTGTGTACCACTGGCTGCTCGGGCGTCTCGAGGTGGAAGGAGGCTACCCTACACCCATGCACCCAGGAGCGGTAGATGCTGCGGTTGAAGGGCATCACGCTTTTGATTTTGTAGATGCCGCCGCTCGTGGCATCGACCAGCCGATGTCTCCCGTCACTGTTGCCACCTTGGGTGATGAAGGGGGAGTCGCGCTGCCAGAGAACGGGCGTGTACACCGACGCCCCCGGGCATGTCATCCGGGCGTTGTCAAGGATGTCGTGGTACATCAACTGCAGTAGTGTTGTGCGAGGCTCCATCCAGTCAAACGCAGGCTCCTGCCCCCACCACCACCACCATCAATCGCCAATCTCCAGCAACAGATTGGCTACAATCACCGTTGGCGTTTCCTCCTTCTCGCACGGCTCGCAGCACATTTGGTAGTGGAACTCGGCGCCGTGCCGGGGCAAGGACTGCCCAATGTGCAGCTCCATTAGGCCGCAGGGCAAGGTGGTGCCATTTTCCTCCAGTTCCTCTTCCTCGTTCTTGTCGATCTGGCTAAGCTTGGCGTAACAGAAGCCCATCATCTTCTGCTCCCCCATTACGTTGCATCGGTCACAGTTCTTCCATGATCTCCAGTGGGTGTAGAGCCAGACCATGTGCTGGGAAGAGCCCAAGTTCACCCCCAGGCTCCGGTTTGACAAAATGCTCCCACCCAGTCCTTGGTGGGACACATAAAGCAGAGACGAGTCCTGCACATCCACCTGGTAGGCGGCTAGGATGGAATCAGCTGACTTGCACAGGTACAGGCCCGTGTCTGAGGTCCACACCATGTTCATAATCAAGGAGCCTTTCCGTACATTGGCTCGGCTTCCCAGTTCGCCCATCGGCCCTTGGTACACCCTCAAGTGCCCGGGTCCGATGAAAGTGCGGGGTTTGGCTGAGGTCTTAGTACTGCCAGTAGATGGTGTCATCCGGTAATTCAGTGGCACTCGAGCAACGCAGGCTGAGTGGGTTGTTTTGATAGGAAGGCTAGGGAGCAGGGGGCTGTGCCCGAGCAGTTAGCCCAGTCATCCTGGTTCATGAAGTTGGGCAAGCCGCGTATTAGAAACAGCATGCCCAGAATGAAAAGCACTAAATTTTCTTTACACATCGTACTTCACTGACGGTTCGTCCAGTTGATTGTGGGCTGGAGCAGGGACGTAACTGTCACCACATCAATGCCTCCCATTAGTTTAGTTTGGAGATAGAGCATGGAAACAGGCCCTGTGGCCTGCCAAATCAACACCGACCATCAATCACCCTGTCACACTAGTTATCCCACTTTTTCATCCTCTCCCTACACATTAAGGGCAATTTATTTTACAGAGGCCAATTAACCTACAAACCCACACGTTCTTTGGGATGTGGGATATGTCTGGAGCAACCAGAGGAAACCCCTGTGGTCACAGGGAGAGCATGCAAACGCCACACAGACAGCAACCAACGTTAGGATCAAACCCAAATCTCTGGCTCTGTGTGGCAGCAGCTCTACCTTCTGCACCACTGTGCTGCCTTATTTCTTCATTGATTCTTTATTCTCATGTCCTGCGCTACTTTTATCTGAGGCCCAGAATGGAGATGTTAATATTTTGTTTTGTTGTTCATTTCATTTTTCTGCATGTTCATCTAATTTTCCTGTGGACAGTATCTACAGAAGTTTCAACAGTGCACAGGACTCGTGGGACTGAGTTCTAGGAGGAGGTTGAGAGGGCTAGGACTTTATTCCCTGGAGAGTAGGATGATGGGGGGTGATCTTACAGAGGTGTCCCAAATCATGAGAGGAATAGATCAGGTAAAGGTAGTATTTTGCCCAGTGTAAGGGAATCGAGAAAGTAGACATAGGGTTAAGGTGAGGAGGACCTGAGGGATAACTTTTTTACACAAAGGGTGGTAGGTGTATGGAACAAAGTGCCAGAGGAGGTAGTTGAGGCAGGCACTATCTCAATGAGACATTTAGACAGGTACATGGATAGGTAGGTTTAGAGGGCCAAAAGCAGGCATGTGGGACTAGTTTAGAGGCATGTTGGTCGGCGAGGGCAAGCTGGGCAGAAAGGCCTGTTTCCACGCTGAATGACACGATGCAATAAATCCCTGGATTACATAGAAATACAAAATTGTTAAGGAACAGATGGAAGCCAAAGCCCTGTTGAATCCAAGTAGAGAAACCCATCTGTACAGGTTCCTGCTCTTTCCTCACAGCCCTGCAAATGATTTCTCTCATGCCTGTCCAATTCCCCACTGCAGGTACTGATAGATTCTGTTTCTAATACCAAGTTCCAGATCATATGCACGATCTGGGTGAACAAGCATTTTCATACATCTTGTATCCCTTGTATCTCTTGCTCAAAGGTATTATGTCAGAGGAAATTCCAGGCACGTAGTTAACAGTGGGTGAAACCCAACATTGAAATGAAGTACATCCTGAACGGAAGCAGATGTGCTGTAAATCGTGGATGAGTTCAGTTACAAATTGCTGGCATGTCTTTAACTCTAATCTGCTACTGGATTCCCCATGGAGTCTAACTTCAAACCCTGATCAAGTGCTGACTTCCCACCATTACAGGTTTAGTTGAGATAATTTAGCTTAGTTGAGTTTAGTTTAATTTAGTTTAGTTTAGATAATTTAGTTTAGTTTTAGTTTTGTTTAGTATATTGTCACGTACACCGAGGTATCGGGAAAAGCTTTTTACTGCATGCGATCCAGTCAGTGAACCGACTATACATGATTACTTACAATCAAACCGTCCACAGTTTGCAGATACAGGATAAAGGGGAATAACGATTAGTGCAAGATAGAATCCAGTAAAGTCCGATCATAAATAGTCCGAGGGTCTCAATGAGGTAGATGGTTGATCAGGACCACTCTCTCCTTGGTGATAGGATGGTTCAGTTGCCTGATAACAGGTGGGAGGAACGAGTCCCTGAACCTGGAGGTGTGCATTTTCACACTTCTGTACCTTTTGTCTGATGGAAGAAGGGAGAAGAGGGAGTGTCTGGGGTGAGGCTGGTCAGTAATTATGCTGGTGGCCACGCCGAGGCAGCGTGAGGTGTAGATGGTGTCAATGGAAGAGAGGTTGGTTTGTGGATGCTCTTGGCTACATCCACAACTCTTTGCAATTTCTTGCCGTCTTGGATGGAGCTGTTCCCATAACCATGCTGTGATGCATCCCGATTGAATGCTTTCTACGGCGCATTGTAGAAGTTGGTGAGGGTTGTTGGGGACATGTCTATGTGGAGTTTGCTCATGATTGCTGAAGATATACACAAATTCCTGGAACAGCACATATTTCGCTTGGGCAGCTTACAAACCCAGCGGTATGAACGTTGATTTCTGTAAAAAAATATTCCTTCCTACCATAGAGCACTAGTTGATCGTCACTTTGACTATATTTTCTGTGTGCTTAAGCAAAGCAAGAATTTCCTATACAGGGACACATGACAATAAACTCACTTGACTTGACTTGAGTTTGACAACCAATGCCATTGGGATAATGCAGTGTGGGTTTGGAACCAAGATCCAGGAGCAAGATCCCCAATCCCAGATAACTAAGCATGACTAAGAGGAGCACATTAATGAGTAGGAAAGAAACTGCAGAGAATTGTGGACACAACCCAGACCATCGCACAAACCAACCTCCCTTCCAATGACTCGATTCACACTGCCTCAGCACGGCCACCAGCATAATCAAAGACGAGTCTCGTCCCAGTCATTCCCTCTCATATATAATATATAATATTCAAACAAGTCAGATTTATGGTTTTTAGAGTGATCCTGACTATGGGTGCTGTCTGTGTGGAGTTTTTACGTTCTCCCCATGACCGCATGGGTTTTTCTCTGAGAACTTTGGTCACCTCGCACACTAAACAGGTACAGGTAGGTAGTAAAATTGGCTTGATAAATGTAAAAATTGTCCCTAGTGTGTGTAGGATAGTGTTAATGTGCTGGGATCATTGTTCAGTGTAGACTCGGTGGGCCAAAGGGCCTGTTTCCGCGTTATATCTTTAAACTAAACTAAACTAAACTGAGAAAGAAGACACAAGAAAATGGAGGACAGATTAGCTAATGATCAGTACACTCTTTGTATAATTGGCCTACAAATGCTTCTGTGGCATGCTAGCCAATTTATACAATACATGAAACCATAGCAAAATCAGTCGGCTTTAAAACATCAGCCTCTCAGCCTTGACAACATGAAAATTAGGATGAGAGAAATCTCAGTACTTAAACAATATTAAAAATTTCTGCGTAACTTCAACAAAACCATTAAAAATCACCAACCCAATTAATTAGAATCCTGATACCCAATTCAGCTGAACATGTGAAGAGCTCCAAATAATTATATGTAGGAAGGAACTGTTGATGCTGGTTTACACCGAAGATAGACACAAAATGCTGGATTAACTCAGCGGGACAGGCAGCATCTCTGGCTGGAGAAGGGTCTTGACCCGAAACATCACCCATTACTTCTATCTAGAGAGGCTGCCTGTCCCCGCTGAGTTACTCCAGTATTTTGTGTCCTAAGAATTATATTGTATTTGAGAAACAATGAAGATAAATGTTGTCACTTTGGCAATGGTCGGTTGCTATGTGCATTTTCAAGTTTCAATGCCCTTCTTTATTAGTCAGAGAAAATCTTTGATTCAGGATGCATTTACCATTTGGTGGCAATTTTAATGATTGTAATATAAGGTAATGGAAATACTGACTTTCAAACTTCTGCCTGAATTATTGGTTGCATTTACCGATTGTAATTGAGTAACCTACTTTCATAAACTAAATAGTTTCTGGAAATAGCGAGCATTTGGTGCCCTCTTCTGAACTAAATGCAAAAAGACAATTTTGAAAATCGTGAGTTGTATTACCAGATTATAAATGTGAGCATCTTTGGAGTCTTTCTGATATCTAAATGTTAAACGAGTTTCCTAAAGCTTAATTTATGGATCCCTTCAAATGTATCAGCTTCTTCAGATAACAAAACATAAGAAAAATAAGAAATATCACATGAAATATATCCCGTGCTTTTTTTTATGTATCCTGTCTTCACGCTGGTTGGAAATTAATCAGAGGCTACGGGACTCTGAGCCAAATTCCCAAGTATCTTAACTTAAGCAGAATTGACTAAAACCTCAAGTTATTTGTATTCATTTATGCAATGTGAATTAACGTAATCCTAAAATAAAGACACTTAAGAATTGTCTATTCAACTAATTGCCTAGGATCAAGCAACAAAGAAACAGGCCGTTCAGCCCAGTATCTATCTATTCTAATGCTGTTTGTCAACATATGATCCATAGCCTACCATGCCTTGGTGATTAGAAAATAGGTGCAGGAGGAGGCCATTTGACCCTTCGATTCAAATGCTTATTCAGATACTTTTAAGTGTGACACTATCTGCCTTCAATGCCCTTCAACACCCTTCAGAGTGAGAGGTTATTGGGAGCAGTAAGACTGGGGAGGTTACAATAAGATACAAACTCCGTGCAGAAAGCACCTGTAGTCAGGATTGATCCTGAGTCTCTGGTGCTGTGAGGCAGCATCTCTGCTGCTGCGCCACTGTGCCGCCCTGAAAAAAACAAATAATAATACTCCTCGGTAATCCACACCCTAGTTCAGTTTAGGGGCTGTGGCGGCGTTCCGGCGGCGGCGACCCGACTTCGGAGCCTCAGAGGCTCGACCGTGGGCCCAGTGGACGACATCGTCGGGAGCTCGCAGGTCACAGGTTAGTGACCTGTTTTTCCGAAGCTCCCACAACAACAGCTTCGTCCGCTGCACTGGAGTGCGGCAGCTTCGACCGCCCCGGGCCGCGGAGTTTGAACCGGCCCGTTCGCGGAGCTCGGATTCAGCCGCGGGACTGACTTACTTGCCATCACCCAGCGCGGTCACAACATCGGAAGCCTCAGCGCAGAGGGAGAACAAGGAGAGAAGAGACAAGGACTTTAAGACGTTTGCCTTCCATCACAGTGAGGAGGTGCCTGGTGGACAATGTGGTGGATGTTAAATCTGTGTGTTTTTGTTATTTTATTCTATGTTATGACTGCAAGGCACGAAATTTCATTCAGACTGAAAGGTCTGAATGACAATAAAGGATACTTTTTACTTGTTAGTTGGCCACCACTGGCCTCCCTATGATTTGTTAGGCATTTGCTTTTGCTTGTTGCCCTCTTGTGTCATTCAGCCCAAGCGTGGTCCACTCATGGATCCATTGGAATGCAGCCCGGACAGTTCCAAACCTCCTACACCCAGAATCCGCCAATGATTTGAACATGGCCGAACCCAGCCCAAAACCTCCATATGTATAAGGAAGGAATTGCAATTGCTGGTTTACACCAAAGATAGTCACACAACGCTAGGCTAACTCAGCGGGACAGGCAGCATCTCTGGAGAGAGGGAATGGGTGAAATTTCAGTCCACAATTATGCACTCCCCATCCATCGATCAAATTAAAAGCCTCAGTGCTTCAGAAATAAAAGAGTGACTATCCAGGCAAGAAGAATGAGCACATTTGATGTAAGGATAGACACAAAAAGCTTGAGTAACTCAGCAGGATAGGCAGTATCTCTGGAGAGAAGGAATGGGTGTCGTTTTGGGTCGAGACCCATTTTCGAGACTAGCCAGGGGAAAAGGAAACAAGAGATTTAGACATATAAGGGTGATGGTGGAATTATATTTACTACCTCTCAATGCTCATTACCAACCCGAGAAAAATGAACTGATTCTACAGTACATGAATATAAATTCGGGAGAGTTGCATGAAGGAAATAATGAATTTTAAGATTCATCAAAGATACATTATTCACAACGACCAAATCAATAATCATAGATTAAAGAAATATTGCAAGGAAACAAACTTTTCAAAGTAAAATAGAATATATTTATTGGAACAACAATAGGTAAATCTTAATTATATATTAATTGGAAACAACAATAGGTAAATCTAGTTAAAATATCTGTAGGAGCAGTGCTGTTATTGTGATTTTTTTTCTGCAGAGTCAGAAGTTGTTCCTTTTTTTTTATGAAACTACTTTTATTCAAAAAAATAAAAATAAACATAGAGTATTAACAGAATCAAAGACTGCCTATGTTGACAGTTTACAAACAAATGATCATCAAATTAATATAACGTCAACTTTATCAACAAAACACTCGACCTCCAACGGTGACCAGCATTCACGGAAGGTCTCCAAAGTCCCCATGGACACCGCGTGTTCCCTCTCCAGGGACAGGCGGGCATGGACGTAGACCCGGAAAAAGCTCAAGCAATTAAAAAAAAAATCACTTAAACAAAATTATCAAATTAAAATATTAACATTTTAATCTATAATATATTCAACCTCCTGTGGTGACCAGCGTTCACAGAAGGCCTCCACAGTCCCCATGGACACCGCGTGCTCCTTTTCTAGGGACACGCGAGCTCGGACGTAACCCCGTGAAAGGGGCAGGCAGGCGACCGCTGTGCGGCCATCGACTGCCCGCTGCCTGGACCCGCGAATGGCCATCTTGGCCAGGCCCAGGAGCAGACCGACAGGGAGACCCCCTCCTCCCTCCCATCCATCGCCCCTCTGTACCGGGTGCCCATAAATTAATAGCGTTGGACTAAAATGTAGCCAAAACTTGAGGAGCAGCCCTTTCAGATACTCGAACAGTGGCTGCAACCTCTCACACTCTATGTACACATGGAACACGGTCTCTTCCTCACCGCAGAAATGACAAGCAGGGGAAGAGTCCGTGAACCGGCTCAAATACCTATTACAGGCCACAGCTTTGTGCAACACTCTCCACCCCAGGTCCCCGATGTAAAGGGGGAGGACTCCCTTGTAGAGAGACCTCCACTGGGGACCGCTCCCCTCGTCAGGTGGTAACACGGACCACCAGGGTGTGTCTGGACGGAAGACGAGGGCGAGGAAGTGGAGAGTGTGCAAGAGCAGCCTGTACAGTTCGTGCCTCTCCGCGTCACAGAACGGCACGCTGGGCATCTCGGAAAGGCGGCTCATGTTGCATGGGGCCGGCTCTCGGGGAGGGACCCGGACTGTGGGCCCTATGAACAATTCCGACTGAGCGCGGTAAGCTCGTCCGGAATCGCTCCATGCACACGCCTCTCCTCAACACCCACCATCACAGCCACGACACCCCCCTCCCCCTGAGGAGCAGGGCCCTGACTGAGACAGAGACCCAGTGATTCCCCTCACCCCAGAAGAAGTTGACCAATCTCCTCTGTAACATGGTTATAAAATAAGAGGAGGAGACCATAGTGGCCATCCGGTACCACAGCAGAGAGGCCACCAGCTGGTTTATAACTACAGCCCTGCCCCGGTAAGAGAGCACACCAAGTAGGCCGGACCAACGTCCCAGCCGGGTGATCACTTTCGCCTTCAGCTCCAGTTTGCGGCGGCCCCCCCCCCCCCCCCCCCCCCCCCCCCCCCCTCAGCGGGACTCAGGTAGAGCACCAGATAGAGGAGGCACGTGGTATTCCACGCAAAACCTGCCATCTCCTCCGGCAGGGAGTCCACCTGCCACCCACCCACCAAGAGACCAGAACACTTCCCCCAGTTGATCTTGGCGGAGGAATCAGCCGAGAAAACCTGCTGGCACTCACGCATCCTCCGCAGGTCAACAGGGTCGGTGAACATCAGAATGACATCATCGGCGTAGGCCGAGAGGACCACCTCCATCCCCGGCCCCGGTAAAGCCAGGCCTGTCAACCGCCTCCGGAGAAGGCACAGGAAAGGCTCAACACAGATGGAATACAGCTGACCGGACATGGGACATCCCTGACGAACCCCCTTCTCAAAGGGAATGGGGGCCAACAAAGAGCCGTTGACCTTAACAAGGCATTCTGCAGCAGTGTATAAAAGTCGAACCCAGGCCACAAAGTTTGGTCCAAATCCGAACGCCTGCAGAGACCCCAGAAGGTAGTCGTGCTGCACCCTGTCGAACGCCTTCTCCTGGTCGAGGGAGAGAAAGGCGACTGACTGACCAGCCCCCTGGGTCAGATAGATCAGGTCCCGGACCAGATGAACATTGTCCTTGAACATCCCAGGACTGTGTATGACTGGTCAGGGTGGATCACCTGGGACAGCACGGGACCCAGGCGATTCGCCAATGCCCGGGCAAAAACTTTGTATTCTGTGCTGAGGAGAGAGACCGGGCCAGTTCTTCAAAAGGCGGAGATCGCCCTTCTTGGGCAGCAGGACAACAACTGCCCTGCGCCACGAGAAGGGCATCTCCCCAGTCGCCAGGCTCTCCCCCAGGACCTTCATATAGTCACCCCCCAGGACATCCCAAAAGCCTCTAAGGTTGTAGAAAGACCCAACCGAGGCACCAATGCTCTCTGGATCTGTGACAGAGGAGCCACCATCCGCAAGCAACTCAACAAGCTGCCTGCGGGCTCCTCGCCCCTTCTCCAGAGAAAAGAAAAAGGGGGAGGCGCGGTCCAGATCGTGCAACATCTGGACTCGCGACCTCACATACGCACCCCGGGACCTCCTAAGCTGCAAGTCCCTCAGTGCTCCCTTCTCCTGGTACTCCTCCCACTCACACGAAGCCCCACCAGTCTGATCCAGACGTGCCTCCTCTCTCAAGCCGTCCGATCTCGGAGTCTCGCCTCTTAGTCGACCCCCTCGCGTAGTCCTGGCAAAACAGACGGACGTAGGCCTTCCCCCCGTCCCACCACTGCCTTTGGGAAAAGAAACGCCCCTGCCTCTCCCTCCACCTCGCCCAGAACTGCCTGAATGAATCCCGGAATCGGCAATCCTCCAACAGCTGGCTATTAAAATGCCAGTACGCGGACCCAGCCCGTGTGCGCATCAGGATAAAATCCACTCGCACCAGGCAATGGTCCGAGCATGGTGCCGGCTGCATGGAGGCCGCCGAAACACAGGAGACATAGGCCTTGAACACGTATAAATGATTAATACGGGAACCACCACCCTCAAACCTGTACGAGAAGGCGTTAGAGTCGGGATGGAAATTCCGCCAAGCATCTACCAGCTCAAAAGAGTCCACCATCTCCCTTAAAATCTTTACTGCACCCGGGTCACGCTGAATGCCAGTGCGATCTCTTGCCTCGAGGGCACAATTATAATCTCCCCCAAGGAAAACACACTCCCCACGGTCAATAGTATTCAACAACGTGGTCACTTCCCTTGTAAGCGTGTCTGCATTACGCCGATCTTGGGGGCGTACACATTAATGAAGGCACGCCATCCAAGCGCATGGCCAGATACAGCAAATCGCCTGGTACAATGTCCTGCACTTTGAGGATCTCTGGCTGGAAAGACGGGGCCAACAGGAAGGCCACTCCACTCGAATTGGAGCTGAGATGACTCATGTAGACCCCCCCTTCCCACTCCAGGAGCCAGGTGGGTTCATCACTAGCCACAGTGTGTGTTTCCCGCAGGAAGCTCACCGCATACCTCCCGTCCCTGACCACTGAGAGATGGTGAAACCTACGGAGAGACCCTCTGCCCGCATTGATATTCAGGCTGGCTATAGTGAGCTTCATTTTGAAAGTACACTAGATCTTTTACCCGCCCCCGGTGAAGGATTGGAGCCACCCCTAACCTTCCGCCCTCCCTTTAGGGTCTTAAAAAGCTCTTGGAACTGGCGCCTCTCATTTCTTATTAGCCCCGCCTCATTCCTCTTCTTCTGAAGGATGGCATGAATGGACTGCATGGGCGCACTCAGATCTGACCAGCAGTCGACAGCCAAATCCGCCTTGTTCCCACTCCCTCTAGTGTCCTTTAAGAACTTCCGAAGTTCCCAGACTTCGACAAGTCGAGACATGGGGCCGCGGGTGGAGCAGTCCGTTAACTCACTGTCGATGGACTCCGCGTACCCCTCCTCCTCGCACTCAATGTCCGAGCCCGAGTCTGGAAGGTTACTACTCTCAGCCGCCTCACTCACCCCTCCCTGTGAGGTGGGCATTTCAGCCACATCACACAGTCCCTCCCCTGTCACCATCCCACCCCCAGGATCAGTGACAGGGGCAGGTACCAGTGCCTCTGACTTCGGCAAGCTATCTGACAATTGGCCAGTCTCCTGCACGCTCCCACCGCCCTCTGTAACCGGATTGTGAACAGTGAAGACGGACCAAGTCTCCGGGCCTTGCTGTAAGCGGGCCTGTCTGGAGTCCGACTGAAGGACACGACCCGGAACGATCTTGCCCTCCTCACCCAGGGTACCCGCCCCTGCACCGTCACCCAAGATCGTCCTTGGGTTAACATTCCAGAGTTGATAAAATGTCTAGACTTCACCACGTGTATCTTAACGAGAGCATTTATAGTTACATTTATTTAAAAAGTCATATTTTCTCAGCTTCCCCGCTCCCGATACTTATAACAGAACAACCTCCTGATAGCCGTGCTGTTTTACTTATCCGTTAATCTTCTTTCTTAGTTCTTGTGCGTATTTATATGCTTCTGGATCAGTAAAAACGCGTTCCAAATTCTTGTAAGTGACCTCATTTTTGCAGGGTAAATTATCCCATATCTTAGGTTTGGGATTCCTTTCAGGATCTGTCTTGTCTTTGTAAACAGGTCCCGTTTCTTAGCCACTACCGCTGGGTAATCTCTAAAAAATTTCATCTTCGAACATCAGATTTATTGTGAATGGAATTGTTTTCATAATGTCTTCCAGAGCAGAGATTTCATGAAATTTCACTATGATCTGTCTTGGGGAGAGGGGGGGGGGGGGGGGGGGGGGGGGGGGAAGGGGTCCTGGCCTCGGTGTGCAACATCTGTTTTCTGTTTGTCATGCAGCTTGAATACTTGTTTAAGTAAGTTAGCAGCGAACTCCCAGGAATCCATTCCAGTCTCCTTTCTCTCTCTCACTCCAACTGTCCTTAAATTTTGCCATCTTGATCGGGCTTCCAAATCAAGGCATTTGTCAGTCATTTTAACCAGTTGCCCTGAGACACAATCTTGGTCTTTCCTCATTCTCTTCATCTCTTCAGACATTTCCTTCATCGCAGTTTCCATTTCTTTCATAGCAGTGCTGTATGCTTCAGTGGTATGAAGAACAGAGTTAAAATTTTCATTGCACTCCTTTTCAACCCGTCCGATTTCTGCACTTAAGTCGGTCTCAACTTCATCAATATGTTTCCTTAGAGAACCGACTGTCTTAACTTCCCGATTCCCAAGCTTCATATTTTTAGTCAGACTTGTATCCAGTGCAGAAATCTCCTCGTGTAGCATCTCAGTGAAGTCTTTCGTTACCGAAGCTCTTATAGATTGTTGCATTTGTTCCATTTGTTTTTCCTTTGTAGCCATTTCAGTAGCAAATCTTTGAGCTTCAGTTTCTTCTTCAGAGCTTTTTGATGTTGTTTGCAGAGTTTTACCCAGCTCTTTAACACAGAGTTTTGTAAGAGGTCTTGTAGTAGGTCTTTGGGGAAGATTCCTCTTTCTCATTTAAAAGTACCGTTATTCCCCGTTATTTAGCGGCGATTTCTGATTACCTCACTTACGCGACGTCAGGCATCTCCGGTGAGTCTTTTTAGATCGGTCCCATCTTCCTAATCGTCTTTTTTAGCGATTTAACGCATTCGTCGGGAGTGGAGCTGAATGCTGCGCCTCTCACAGCTGCATGGCGCCACCGGAAGTCTCCAATAATAGATTCAAGAAATACTGCAAGGAAACAAACTTTTCAAAGTAAAATGGAATATATTTATTGGAACAACAATACGTAAATCTTAATTGTATATTAATTGGAAACAACAATAGGTAAGTCTAGTTAAAATATCTGTAGGAGCAGTGCTGTTATTGTGATTTTTTTTCTGCAGATTGCAATACCTTAAAGAGAATATACAGATTTGAAAAAAATATGTTAGCTGCTAAACGATGGTGTGAGACGGAAAAGGGTTAAAGAGTTGCAAATTGTGAAACCAGATGAAGGAATGTTAATGGAGCAGGCAGGAGGGGAGAAATAGGAGTGGCTAGTAGACTGCAGACACTGCAGTTTTTTCAGAGTTCCCTTTAACACACCTAGGGTGCCATACTTCCAATGCAAGCATGTCCCAGTCTCGCTGGTGCAGTTCAGTGACGGTATCTGTAATACAGATTGTCTCCACAGTATCAGTACGCTTAATGCAGCCAGGTTCACGAGCAGAGCAGTCACCAAATGCAGTGCCGTAACTGCCTGCTTACACACCAATGTCTTTCCAATTCAGCTGTTGCAACAGGTTCCATTGTACTGCCTCTGTCCCTTCACTGCAGCAAGCTACATGCATGCCGCTCAGGGCTGTGTCCAGTGCAGCTCTATCCCTAGAGCAGCTCTGCGGGCAGTGACCGTTGAAGGTGATGGCATTGCTCCCAATATGCTCCAATGCAGCATGGTCACTGGCACAGCAACAATGCAGTTGGCACTCTATCATGCAGCATATTGATTTCCCTAAAGCAGCCCACATGCAACAATGTTATTCGGCACTTCACACTGCAGCTCCACTGGAGCCAACGCAGCCCAGTTGCACATTTGCCCCTGCTGCTGCAGCCCAGCTGCGTTATCCATGGCCTGGGGCACGAGAGGCCAAGTCCTTGGGAGATGAATAAGTACTTAATTAGTAAAGACAAAAAAGATTAGGAGGCGAGGGCAGAAGAATTCGGTTGAGATGGAAAAATGAATCAGCCATGATAGAATGGTGGATATGGGCCTAATTCTGCCCCTATGTCTTGTGGTCTTTATGTTCTGGAGGAGGCAGTTGAACTGGAAGATCGCGAATAACTAGGCATGCAGTATCTCAACCACGGCGCTGATCACGAAGACCATGGCGATCGTGCCGACGATGGATGTCATGCCTTCGAGCAGTCGCCAGTTGATGCGGCGGTGTACCACTGGCTGCTCGGGCGTCTCGAGGTGGAAGGAGGTGACCCTACGCCCATGCACCCAGCAGCGGTAGATGCCGCGGTCGGAGGGCTTCGCATTATTGATTTGGTAGATGCCGCCGCCCGTGGCGTCATCCAGCCGGTGGGACCCGTTACAGTTGCCACCTCGGGTGATGAAGGTTGAGTCGCGATGCCAGAGAACAGGCGTGTATACCGACGCCGCCGGGCACGTCATCCGGGCGTTGTCGAGGATATTGTGGTATACTGACTGCAGTAGTGTTGTACGAGGCTCCGTCCAGTCGAACGCAGTCTGCCGACCCCACTACCACCAATCTCCAGCAACAGATTGGCTACGATCACCGTTGGTGTTTCCTCCTTCTCTCACGGCTCGCGGCACATCTGGTAGTGGAGCTCGGTGCCGGGGCAGGGCAAGGACTGCCCAATGTGCAGCTACATTAGGCCACAAGGCAAGGTGGTGCCATTTACCTCCAGTTCCTCTTCCTCGTCCTCATCGATCTCCTGGCTTAGCTTGGCGTAACAGAAGCCCATCATCTTCTGCTCCCCCATCATATTGCAGTCCTGCCATGGTCCCCAGCAGGTGTCGAGCCAGACCATGTACCGGGAAGAGCCCAAGTTCACCCTCAGGCTCCAGTTTGACAAAATGGTCCCCCCCCCAGCCCTTGGTAGGACACGTAAAGCAGAGACGAGTCATGCACATCCACCTGGTAGGCGGCTAGGATGGAATCATCTGACTTGGACAGGTACAGTAGTTATGTTGCAAAACTTATCTTCAGCGACGCTGCAGTTCTGCCGCTGCCCTTGTGCGCGACTTTGGTGCCTTTGAGAGGGAGGCGGGTTTAAAATGCGATTTTTCTGCAGCCTATTCAAATCGATCTCTGTTAGCTGTTTAGTTGCTAAAGAAAAATCGCTTTGACTGCCGTTTATTAAGTTTATTAAAATTAGCGCTGGATCATTTAATTGTTAGAGTAAATTAAAAATCATCTTCTAAAGCCGTGAACGCCGACAACAGGACAGATCTCACATGGGGGACAAGGCAAGGTAGGCTGTTTATTTTTACATTAGAAAGTACTTCTTAAGATGCCTTTAATCAAAATTTTAAGTTACGAGAAGGTGACGTGGAGCCCATCGTAACTGGCAGTATTTTTCATGCCGACATGGGGCTCAAATTCACTGCAACCGCAACGTTCCAAACCAGCGTGTTCCACAAAATCCCACTCGCAAGATGATTTAAATGGCCATTAATTTACAGCAATTAAACACTAAATTCCTTCCATTTGGCCTTTAAATATATGACAATGAAATTTAAAAATCATGTCATATTGTGAATTTTTGTGTGAATGTTATTTGGATATTTAGGCTATTTTAAAATGTAAATTTAAGAAATGGATAGATGTTTAGATCTAGTAATTGAATTTTGGAATTAGCTACAATTGGGTAACTAACTAATTATATGCTTTAATTTCAGGTCACCCAAGTAAGATTGTTTAATATTTGTTTCAGAATGCTTCAATCTATAATAACTGAAAATTTCTTTCAGTTCACTTAATTTTTAATAAATTTATGGCCATTTGACTGTCCTTGATCACAGCTTTTGTGTTAAGTCAATGAAAAAGCGATAGGGAACAAGATGTTAATTTCCGAGTATGAAAATGGCCATAACTTTTTTTAATACTGAAGATATGAAAGTGAATTAGGTGTCAAATTAAACTTCTTTTTATGCTTTATATGATGCGATAAATTGCAGACTTAATTTTTTTAATCTCAAAATTTTGTAACATTGCTAGGTACAGGCCCGTGTCTGAGATCAAGCCAAACCAAGCCACGATGCAACCAGTCAGCATGCTCTCTTCCGTGAACCTGTAGATGTTTAGGAGAATCCTCTTTGTCATGCCGAATCTCCGTAATCTTCTCAGGAAGTAGAGTCACTGATGTGCCTTGTTTTAATTGCATCAGTGTGCAAGGTCCAGGAAAGATCTTCTGATATTTGCACGCCCAGGAATTTGAAGTTATTGACCCTTTCCACCATCTTCCCATTGATATAAACAGGATTGTGTGTCCTCATCCTTCCCCTAGCAAAGTCCACAATCAGTTCCTTGGTCTTACTGAGAGCCAGGTTGTTGTGCTGGCACCATTTGGTCAGTCATTCGATCTCACTTCTTTCTATACTCTGTCTCGTCCCCGTCTGTGATTCGTCCAACCACAGTGGTGTCTGGACGGTGGACCAGGGCGAGGTAGTGCAGGGTGTGGAGGAGGAGCCTGTACAGGACAAGACTCCCTGCGTCTCGGAGTGAGATGAAGAATGTTGAGGAAAGGCATGTCAAATTGTGTGGGACCGGCTCCCAGGATTGATTGTGGCGCCTTGGTCCGATGAATACTTCAGGCTGAGTGGGGGCTTGCTCAACCACAAGTACGCCACACGTTTGAGTCCCCCCGACACCCAGTGGGGCGGGACAAGGACCGGCTGCTCTCACGCCCGGGCCGTCACCCTCCGCCGGCGGAGGGGGGGCCCGGTCGACAGCAACCAGGTTCCAGACTCTGAACAAGTCCCTGTAGAAGCCGGGCATCCCCATCAGGACCGGACAGCTGATGCCCACTATCGGGATCCGTGCACTTCCTTGAAGGCAGCGGCTCCGTTGGAAAAGGTGCGTCGCCAGCACGTGCCTCCTGGGAGGATGCCCTGAGTACAGGTATCTCTGCAAGGTCCTGAGGCAGAGAAAGGGCTGGTTTCCCCAACCCCCCCTCCACCTACAGTCTCTAACTCCAGAGGTGTGCTCTGCGCCTCGTCCTGGGTGGGTTGCTCCTGGGCTTCCTCGGATGCCTGACGGGAAGCCCTCCCCACCAGGAATCTCCCCCTGCTCCATAACACCGGAGTGGTACCCATCACCACCCTCCTCAGAATCCCCTCCAGAGCATGGGACACGAGCCGGAGCCAGAAGGCGGGAGTCTTCCTCCACACAGTACTCCCTTCCCCCCTGGAGGATTCCCGTTCGTCCCCCTTCTGCTTCTCCCTAGAGAGATTCCTCCTTTTCTTCGCAGGGGAGGAGCTCACAGACTCAGGGGTCGCCTTAGCAAACTTTGTCTGAGGCTCCTGCCCGATCCCCACTGCCCCGGCTGGATTATGGGGCTTGCGGACACCCTAATGGGAGGTGACGGGATGGGTGGATCGCTCTTTTCCTTGGGGGTTTTGTTCCCCAGGTGCTTCACCTTCTTTGACACCTTGCCCCCCTTCTTTTGAACCTCCCCACCTCCACCCACGCTCTGCGCAACCCCGGGGTTCGCGTGCCTCAACTACATGGGGGGTGGGAGCAGGGGGGAGAGGGGGGTTAGTGGCACTGGAGGTGGAGGCCCCCGCCCTGGATTTGGGGCAATTCCTTCGAATGTGCCCCACTTCCTTACAGGCATGGCACCTTGGGCGCTCCGATGTCCAGAAGATGGTAAAGTCACGCCCATCCTGCTGGACACAGAAGCACCCGTCAACTGCCTCCTCCTGGTCCAGCATCATTGACAGCTGGCGCCGGAGGGAAAGAACGTGCCTGCGGAATCCCTGGGAAATTGGGGTGATGTCCGTGAGTACCTTCCCCAGGGTGTGAAGGTGGGGAAGGAGGGCCTCGTTTGTGATGCAGGGTGGGACATTGGACAGAACCACCCGCTGCGCAGTGGTCACCAAGGGCTCGACCTGCAAAAACATTCCCCCCACTGTGACCCCTTTACTCACGGCCGCATTCACCCCCTCAACAGACTCAAGGAAGAGCACGGCCGTCCCAAACATTTTGCCCACATACAGGACACCAGCGGGCTTGGCCGCCACCACAACGGCAGCCGAGCAGTCCTCCAGGTTGATCTGGGGGGGCAAGTAGCAACTTATCCCATGCTCAAACGGCAGGTTCTTCATGGGGAACCGGGGCCACAGAGAAGCAGCTGTAGCAGCCACCTTTGCATAGTTCCTGGAAGGCCCCGCTCACCCAGAACATTGACCCGACATAGTAGCAGATGCTACAAGTTAAAACATTGTAGAAAAGCCTGAGACGCATCCAGAAAAGCCTGAGACACAGACGGTCCAAATGGCACGGGGATAAGTCCAAAGACAAAAAACGAATGGAAGTTCGAGAGAGGGAGGCAAATTGGTGTCGCCTCAACCGCTGATAATGGTGGCTCCCTCGAAATACTGCTGCGTCACCACCGCTTCGCTGGATTATCTCGGTTCTCCTGCATTCCCTGGCGAGCTGCTGACCTTTGCAGGTAATCCCAGCTGTTCTTCACCGCTCCTACAGCAACAAAAGGGGACTTGCCTGCAGTCTTGTTGTTGGAAGCCTCTTATCTCCCTCGGTCTTTCCGAGAGAAAGGAGGCTTCGTCGTCAGCTCCAAGCACCAAGGCCGCAAAAGAAGGTCGAGATGGTGGAGATGCAGAAAACCTCCCACATCCCACGAAAACCTGACCGTGCCGGTCAGCCCCGACAGGGCAGTAAGGGGGTTGTTCTAGACGCAGTTGTGCTAGACCAGAAAGATTTTTCTCCCCTTTTTGGTTCGCAATCAGTTTCCTGGCAGGTTGCCAGCCACCATAGTGGGAGCTACGCAGTCAATTGATAAGACTGCTCGCAGTGCCAAAGCAAGCAGAAAACTTTAAAACAAGTTGATGTGCACCATAACCAAGCACTTCATCACCACAGACATTCGTGCCTCTGGTCGATAGTCATTGAGGCATGTCACATTACTCTTCTTGGGCACCGGTATTATTGATGCCCTCTTAAAGCAGGTGGGAACGTCAGACCTCAGAAGTGAGAGGTTGAAAATGTCTGCAAAAACTCCCACTAGTTGGTCTGCACAGGTCTTGAGAACTCAACAGGGTATGCCATCAGGTCCAGGCGCTTTCCGATGGTTCACCTCCCTGAAGAATCTTCTAACGTCAGCCTCTGTGACTGTGACACCGTCAGGGCGAATGGGGGTTTGGGAAGACACATCAGTGTTTTCCCTATCGAACCGTGCGTAGAAAGCATTGAGCTCGTCAGGGAGTGATGCCTCGCTGTCGTTTGAGCTGCCTCCTGATTTTGCCTTATGATTGCATTCAAGCCCTGCCACAGTTGCCGAACATCCGTCTCATCCTCCAGCTTAGATCAGAAGTCCCTTTTGGCCTTTTTGATGGCCTTACCAAGGTCGTATCTGGACTTATAGACCTCTGCATCGCCAGACCCGAATGCCCGGGATCTGGTCTTCAGAAGAATGCGGATCTCATGGATCTCCAGAGATGCTGCCTGATCCGCTGAGTAAAGGGCCTGTCCCACTGTACAAGGTAATTCAAGAGTTCTCCCGAGTTTCCCCTGATTCAAACTCGGAGAATTACGGTAATAGCCGCTCGTAGGTACTCAAGGCTCTCGTTGACATTTTTCAACATGTTGAAAAATCTTTACGAGCTTATCGCGTTTTCCGAGTACCTACCGTTAGCGTTACAAGCAGCTAAGAGATGTCCCGAGCTCCCGCTACCCGCTACGTAATTCTAGGTACTTACCACGAGTTTGATTTTTTTTTTTTTAACTCAGGAGAGCTCTTGAATTACCTCGTACAGTGGGACAGGCCCTTTACTCCAGCGCTTTGTTTTTTTAAACATCATTCTGGTAAACCTCTTCCACACCCTTTCCAAAACCTCCACATCCATCCACGACCAGAACTGCATGCAAAACTAAATGGACTTTGACTTAACCAAAGTCCTATAAAGCAGCATCACAGCTTCCTGACTCTTATACTCAATGCCCCGGCCTATGAAAGAAAGCAAACCATATGCCTCATTTACCACTCCACTCTGTGAGGTCTTGGGAAGGTAGATGCGGAGAAGATGTTTACTCTAATGAGAGAATATATAACCAGGGGTCGGCCCATGTGAGAAATGTTTTTTTTTTCCTTCTAGATTATTTTGAGAGACCTCTTCCACAATGGGTGATGGAAACAAAATCTTTGAATTTTCTTAAGGCGGAGATGAAAACTTGACAAGCACGGAGTGAGAGGGTCTGAAGAAGGGTTTCGGCCCGAAACGTTTCCTATTTCCTTTCGCTCCATAGATGCTGCTGCACCCGCTGAGTTTCTCCAATATTTTTGTGAACCTATATCTGCCTTCAACTCGGCCTTAGGCAGTGAAATCTTGACGGTAACCACCCTATAGATGGAAAAAAACACTCTACCACTGCACCACTGTGCTGCCCAAACCATGCATGTCTTTGGAATGTGACAGAAACCAGGAGAATGTACAAACTCCATACAGACAGCACCTACAGTCAGGATTGAACCCGGGTCTCTGGCGCTGTAAGGCAGCAACTCTGCCACTGTGCCGCCTGATAAACTAAACTAAACCAAACTACCCGTACCCTCTTCAGTCTCCCGGATGACCCTGAGATCATCCAGCTGCTACTCCAGTTCACTAAAGCAGTCTATAAAGAACTGCAGCTGAATGCAAATGTAGCGCTCAGGGACACTGGAAGTCTCCTTGACTTCCCACATCCTACAGGAAGAGCATACGACTCCCCTAACTGCCAAGTTTACTGCACCAGAACAAGGATGATTTATGATAGAAAAGAATAAAAATGCAGCCTGTACCTTACAATCATATTCATAATCATAATCATACTTTATTACTTTATTAGCCAAGTATGTTTTGCAACATACAAGGAATTTGATTTGCCGTACAGTCATACCATTAAAAAGCAACACACTGTAGTGGCCTGGTCAAGGTCAGGAAAAGACCGGACGCCAGGCGGATTCAAAAGAAGCTTTTTTATTAACCCCGTTTTCGAACACCAACCGACACTCTTATATCTACCCCTGGGGAGTCGACCGGGAAACCCCGTGGCAGACCTACGCCCCTGTCCCTCAATCGTCGAGGGGAATGATCCAAGGAGTGGCCTACCCCCCAGGGACCGCCACAGGACCCCCCCCAAGTACCCGAGGTACGAAACGGACAGGACGGCGTACACGACGGCCAGACCCGGTGCACACTACGCTCGGACCCGGAACAGGCGCCTGATTAACAAGTGCGGGGTACGAAGTAACCAAAGGAGGAGGTACCCTAGACAGAGGTCGCCCCCGCTTACGGGGCAGCGCTACCAGCGCCGGCCGATCGATATCGATATGTGCTGGCTTCAACCGCGCAACTGAAACAGTCTCCCGCCGACCCCCCATGTCCAGGACGAACGTCGACGAGCCCTGTTCCAAGACCCGGAAGGGGCCTTCATACGGCCGCTGTAGAGGTGTCCGATGTGCATCCCTGCGCAGAAAAACAAACTGGCAGTCCTCCAGAGCAGAGGGAATGTGCGGACGGAAGGACCCATGACGAGAAGTGGGCACCGGCGCCAGCTTGCCCACCGTCTGCCGAAGACGTTGCAGAGCTTCTGAAGGCTGCTCCACCTGGCCACGTGCCGGCGGGATGAACTCCCCAGGCACCGTTAACGGAGACCCATACACCAATTCAGCGGAGGAGGAGGCCAAGTCCTCCTTGGGTGCGGTGCGTATCCCCAGCAAAACCCACGGTAGAGCGTCTACCCAATCTGGGTCAGTGAGCCGCGCCCTTAGGGCACCCTTAAGCTGTCGGTGAAACCGTTCCACTAGGCCGTTCGACTGTGGGTGGTACGCTGTCGTGTGGTGCAGACGAACACCCAGGAGGCGTGCCATGGCCGACCACAGCTCTGACGTGAACTGAGGCCCCCGGTCGGATGTTATGTCCAGCGGAACCCCGAACCGGGCGATCCAGTGCGCCAACAATGCTCGAGCACAGGTAGTAGTGGTGGAATTCTGTAGCGGAATGGCTTCAGGCCACCGCGTGAAGCGGTCCACAACGGTAAATATATACGTCATGCCCTGGGACGACGGCAGCGGCCCCACGATGTCCACGTGAATGTGGTCGAAACGTTTATGAGGAATGGGGAACTCCTGCAATGGCGCGTGCACGTGTCGTTGCACCTTGGCGGTCTGGCATCGGATGCAAGTGCGCGCCCAATGCCCAACCTCCTTCCGCAGCCCGTGCCACATAAAGCGGGAGGCTACCAGGGCCATTGTTGCCCTGATGGAGGGATGCGCAAGGCCATGGAGCACCTCAAACACCCTGCGCCGCCAGGCGATCGGGACGATGGGTCGCGGAACTCCAGAGGAGACATCGCACAACAGCGTGGTACCCCCAGGACCACAGACAACGTCCTCCAACTGCAGGCCCGAAACTGCTGTACGATAGGCAGCCATCTCCTCGTCGACCAGCTGAGCAGCTGCCAGGTCGGAATAGTTAATCCCCTCACCGACTTGGAGAACCGCGTGGACTGCAGGTCTTGATAAGGCATCGGCCACCCTGTTAAATTTGCCCTCAATGAACCGGATGGAGGTGGTGTACTCGGACACATACGCCAACTGCCTCTGCTGCCGGGCAGACCACGGGTCTGATACCTTGGCGAACGCGAAGGTTAGCGGCTTGTGGTCCGTGAATGCAGTAAATGGTCTCCCCTCCAGAAAATAGCGGAAATGGCGTACGGCGAGATATAGGGCAAGGAGCTCACGGTCGAAGGCGCTGTAACGACGCTGTGGTCCACTGAGATGCCTGCTGAAGAAGGCAAGTGGCCGCCAGCAACCCTCAATGAGCTGCTCTAACACTGCCCCAACCGCAATCTCCGAAGCATCCACCGTCAAGGCGGTCGTGGCATCCTCTCGTGGGTGGACGAGCATCGTGGCCTCAGCCAGTGCCTGCTTAGCCGTCTCAAATGCCGCTGTTGCTTCCATGGACCAATCAACCTCCCTGCGATGACCAGCAATCAGGTTGAAAAGCGGACGCATGATCGCAGCCGCTGAGGGCAGGAAGCGGTGATAGAAAGTGACCATTCCCACGAATTCCTGCAGGCCCCTAACTGTGGTCGGACGGGGGAACCTGCGAATAGCGTCTACCCTGGTCGGCAGAGGCACCACCCCTTGTTCGGTCACGCGGTGGCCGAGGAAGTTGATAGCCGTCACCCCGAAACAGCACTTGGACGCGTTTATAGTTAAACCGAAATCGCTGAGGCGCTGACACAGTTGACGGAGGTGGGTGCAGTGCTCCTGCCGCGTGCGACTGGCCACGAGTATGTCGTCCAGGTACACAAAAACAAAGTCCAATCCGCGGCACACGCAGTCCATAAGCCGCTGAAAGGCCTGCGCGGCGTTCTTCAACCCAAACGGCATCCGCACAAATTCGAAAAGACCAAATGGTGTGATAATGGCCGTCTTCGGGATATCGTCGGGGCGGACTGGGATTTGATTGTACCCTCGCACGAGGTCCACCTTGGAAAATATGGATGCCCCAGCCAGATGGGCATTGAAGTCCTGAATGTGCGGGACCGGATACCTGTCGGCGACGGTCGCATCATTCAGGCGCCGGTAATCGCCACACGGGCGCCAGCCCCCGTCCTTCTTAGGGACCATGTGGAGCGGTGAGGCCCATGGGCTATCGGATGGACGCACGATGCCCAACGCCTCCATCTGGCGGAACTCCTCCCGAGCTAGACGGAGCTTGTCTGGGGCGAGACGACGTGCCCGGGCGTGCACAGGTGGGCCAGTAGTCGGGATATGGTGCTCCACCCCGTGCTTCGGGGTGGAGGAGTGGAAGTGGGGTTCGAGAATGCTAGGAAAATCTGCCAGGATACGCGCGAAAGTCGCATCCACGGATGACAGGGGGCCATCAGGGCGTACTACAGGATCACCTGTACGGAGGAAGACTGGCTCCAGCGTGGCTGAGTGCATCAGGCGCCGCCGCTTGACATCCACGAGCAGTGAATGGGCTCTAAGGAAGTCGGCGCCCAGCAGCGGCTGGGAAACGTCTGCAATGACGAACCTCCACGAAAACGAGTTGCGGCCAAAGTTGAGGGGAATGGTGCGAAACCCGTAGGTGCGAATAGCACTCCCGTTTGCCGCGGTGAGGAGGGGGCCTTGTTTGCCCGCCCGGATGTCAGTGATGGAGGGAGGCAGAACACTCACTTCCGCACCCGTGTCGACGAGGAAACGTCCCCCACTGCGGCGATCCCATGCGAAAACGCGATGAATCGTGCCGGCCGCCGAAGGAATCGCTGACGGCCGGCCCTTTAGTTTCCCGAGAACGAACAGGGTGGGCGACAAAGCCTGGCTGCAGCTCCCCAGCGGCGATGATAATAACACCAACCAGCTTTGCTGGCGTCTGGTTGAACTGCAAGCCGATTTGGCTGGTTTGAACGCCAGCGACCTCTGCGGGCATTGGGTTTAAACTGCAGGCTGGCCGTACTGGAAGGACGTGCCTGCTGCTGAATGCGTAATGGCCGCCGGATTTTGCCGCGGGGGCCGACCGGGAGCAGTGGAGACGCGGTGGATAGCGGTCCCGACCTGCTCTGAGTCTCCAAACGACTCGGGAAGGACGTCCACTGCTTCCAGGTTGCGATGGCGAGAATTCCACAGCTCGTCGGCATGTTCACCCAGCGCCAGCATGTCGGTAAACGGGTCCCTGGCGAGCTGCATGCGAATGTCGGGAGGCAGCTGCTGCAGGTAGGCATACTTAAAGAGAAAGCACGGCTCATGGTCCCCCATTAGGGTGAGCATGTCTTCCAGGAGGGCAGACGGCTGGCGGTCGCCCAGGCCGTCCATTCTGAAAATGCGAGCTGCCCGCTCGGCATCACCCAGGCCAAACCTCCTGATTAGAAATGCTTTAAGGCCAGCATATTTGTTTGTTACCGGGGGGGCCCTGAGGAAAGGCTTAACCCGCCTCGCGGTCAGTTGGTCAAGCGAGCCAACCACGTAATAGTACTTCGTCTCATCCTGCGTGATACCTCGCACAGCAAACTGGGCCTCTGCCTGCTGGAACCAGGTTTCGGGTTCTTCAGTCCATAGAGTTGGGAGCTTCAGCGCAACAGCGTTATTATTCATCACGACGCGTGATGAACGAAGTCGGGGTCACCAGTGTAGTGGCCTGGTCAAGGTCAGGAAAAGACCGGACGCCAGGCGGATTCAAAAGAAGCTTTTTTATTAACCCCGTTTTCGAACACCAACCGACACTCTTATATCTACCCCTGGGGAGTCGACCGGGAAACCCCGTGGCAGACCTACGCCCCTGTCCCTCAATCGTCGAGGGGAATGATCCAAGGAGTGGCCTACCCCCCAGGGACCGCCACAACACAAAATAAATTTTAACATAAACATCCATCACAGAGACTCCTCCACATTCCTCACTGTGATGGAAGGCGAAAAAAAGTTAAATCTCTTCCCGTCTTTGTTCTCTCGCACTCGGGGGCCTCGAGCCTTCCGTTGACGGGACGATCTTGGCTTCCGTAGCCGGCGGTCGGGCCCTCTGCGTCATGGGGGGATCAAGCATCGGGAGGATGTCAGCTCACCATGCCGGGCGATCGGACCCCAGGTCAGGGCTGCTCGTAACTTTCTGCGTCATTTGGGGCTTCCCGACGTTAGTCTCTACCCGAGACTTCGAGCTCCTCGATGGTGAAATCTGCAGGCTTGAAGCGTCATTCCCAGGCAAGGGATCGCAGGCTCCGAAGGAAAGTCAATGGCCTTGCAGTGGGGCTCAAAATCAGTCCCGAGCAAGGCCTCCAGCTCCATGATGTTAGGCCGCAGAGTGACCGGAGATACGATCCAGAAAACAATCGCATCTCCGGCAAGGTAAGAGATTAAAAAAATGTTTTCCCCACCCTCGCATAAAACAAACCAGAGAACATTAACACAATAAATAACAAGAAAAAGACAATGTTGGGGGAGTCCAGAACCAGGGGCCACAGTTTAAGAATAAGGGGTAAGCCATTTAGAACAGAGATGAGGAAACACCTTTTCACATGGAGAGATGTGAGTCTGTGGAATTCCTGCCTCAGAGGGCAGTGGACGCCGGTTCTCTGGATACTTTCAAGAGAGAGCTAGATAGGGCTTTTAAAGATAGCAGAGACAGGGGATATGGGGAAAAGGCAGGAACGGGGTACTGATTGGGGATGATCAGCCATGATCACATTGAATGGCGGTACTGGCTCGAAGGGCTGAATGGCTTATTGTCTATTGAAAATACAGACAGGCTGTTGGCGAGGCAGCCATCGTGCGGCGCCCCCTGGTGCTATACCACTGGCACCCTTTACACTGAAGCCTCTCGAGACAAAGCCTCACACCTAGAGTCCACACAGCACTTCACCTCCACATGGTCACTTCCAACACCGTGTGGTATTGAATCAAATCATCAAAAGCCAGCATCTTATCTCTTTAACTATTGAGTGAGGCTGGTAAACAACATAATCATATGCAGCTTCCTGCACCAATTTATATTAGCATGAGTGACATAATTAATCTTCTCATTCGGTAGACACAAAATGCTGGATAACTCAGCGGGTCAGGCAGCATCTCTGGCGAAAATAAACAGGTGATGTTTCGGGTCAGGACCCCTCTTCTTTGTCATTGGGTAAGCAAACGCATTAATATGAATGCCCCTCATAGTGCCAGTCCAATTCAGTGTCTGATGTGATTAGACCCAGTAATAATCTGCACTTGATCCAATCAAACTTGAATAGCGTAGCATTTACAAAATAACCAGCACGAATGGGGTGGCACAGTGGCACAGCAGTAGAGTTGCCAGAGACCCAGGTTTGATCCAGACTACGGGTGCTGTCTGTATAGAATTTGTACGTTTTCCTCGTGACCACGTGGATTTTCTCAGAGTCCTCGGGTTTCCTCCCACGTTCCAAAGACGTGCGGGTTTGTAGGCTAAATGGCTACTGTAAATCATCCCTAGTGTGTAGGATAGCATGGGTAGGTGGGTGAAGATGATCAGCATTGACTCGGTGGGCCAAAGGGCCTGTTTCCATGCTGCATCTTTAAACTAAGTGCTACCCAATTGAGTTTCTGGCCTTCCACCCATCAGTGACCCATCTTGGACAATTATTAAGAGTAAACCAAACCCTCGTGGAGCTTGACCGAGGTCCCAACTAAAATGATGAAAACAAAAGGCCCTATCCTGCAGTTATAATTTTCATCAGTTTCCACAGGCAGCTTGAGGGGGAAAATTTGTTGTTAGATTAATAAGTGCTGGAGATTTTCCCATAAGAAAAGTTATCCAATTGAATGGATTTGCAGATGAACACGACAGTAACTGAAATCTGACTTTTAGATGGTAATTAAATTTCTGATAATTATAATGACATTGCAATCTTTCTATAAAGATTTTCATATTCCCGGCACCTGGCAATCATTTTACTATTATAATTATATTGCGCCTTTATCCAGGTTCAATATTTGAGATGGCAGTCGTAAATGCTGCGCTAAACTGTTTAATTTATGTTGTTCCTCCACTGACTGAGGGGGTATTCTTATCAAGGGTCAGGAGAAGGGTTAGGACCTGAAACATCACCCATACCTTTTCCCCAGAGATGCTCCAGCACTTTCTGTCTATCTTCAGGGTGATCTCATAGATGTGTATAAAATCATGAAGTGAATAGATAGGGTGAATGCAGTGTCTTTTACACTAAGTAGGGGAATCAAAAATCAGAGGGCATGTGTTTGAGGTGAGAAGGGCAAGAACCCGAGGACAAACTTTTTCATTCAGAGGGTGGTAGGTATATGGAACAAGTTGCCAGAGGAGATAGTTGAGGCAGGTACGATAACAGCATTTAAAAAACACTTGGATTGATACTTAGATAGGAAAGGTTTAGAAGGATAAATGTAGGCGAATGGGACAAGCTTAGATGGGACACTTGGTTGCCACGGATGAGTTCGCTCAAAGGACCTGTTTCTATACTGCATGACTCTGACGTTGTGGAATTTCCAGAAGTAAATAGTTTTTACAGGAGAAAAATATGTTCCACTCTGTATGATCGTGTCATGCAAGTTATATCATTATTGTTGCAAGATTTGGAAGAGATCAACCTAGTGATAAGAGCAAGTTTTGAACAGAAAACAGGTGATAAAAAAATTAATTCCTATAGCTATCGGGGACTGTACCTTTAAGATAAATGCTTATGCAAGCAGATGCTTGCTTGTAGACATTGCTCATTGCTAGTAACCGCAGACCCCGGGCCTTGCGAAAAATAACTATTTTTGTTAGGCAAGCAGCTGCAATCTTGTAGACATAAAGCTGACTGCCATTGCTGCAATCACAGATGTCCGATATTATGTGCTGATTGTGGTTTGCACTTTGTACGACCTTGTCCGATATTATGTGCTGACTGTAGGTTTTTACTTTGCTTGACCTCATAATAAGATATGATAAGATTGTAGTCAAGACCTCCTTGTTTACTCCACTGTATAAAGGACATGCATGGGGAGCTGCTTGGGCAGAGAGACTTCTGCACTCTGTGTGATTTTCTCTCATTAAAACATTCAGTTATATCCTAATTACTGTGGCTGTCGTGTGTTGGGAAAAAATATTTCTAACATAATTAGCGCCCAACGTGGGGCTCCAATACCTCTGTTGCCTTCTTCCAAAAAACGCTCACTTTAAGGATTTGCAGAAGGTGGAAACAGAGTTCCGTTAGAGGGGCCCCCAGGTTAAGTAATTTGACTTTGTTAAACCGTTTGATTTGAAGGAGATGAAAAATGTATGTTTTTACAAAGTAAACGCAATTGTAAATACTTAGTTATGTGGAAACAGAGATACGGGTTTAGTGGGAAGCTACTGTTTGATGATTGTTGTAAACTAATGTCTGCCATTGCGAGAGATGCCACTCAACAGTGAACAGACAAGGAGAAGTTGTGGTACCAAGAGGTGAGAATCTGGCATGGCGTGGCCAGGGCGAGAAAGGAAGGCCAGAAAGAGAAAGAGAAAAAGACACACCACGGTGTATCTACAGAAAAGAGACAATGAAGTATTCTACCGATCGCCGGCTGCTGCGCCAGCACCACCACTCGGGTTGGCAAATGCCCCTCCCCCTCCATATACAACAGGAGGAGGAGTGGCCTCGCCACCAGTGGGAGAAGGGGAAGCCTCAGGACTACCGACAACGATGGTCCAAGTCCATGGGGCGCAGAATGTTCCACAACAACCAGGTTTGCAAAATCAGAGTGTCACCCGAACAGGCCTTGTAGGTAATGTGGTAAATCTAGCCGATGGAGTAAGCCATCCCCTTAGTTCCGTAGCGCCAAATTTAAATGGTCTTAATGGGGGAGGGATTTACCCTATGATTGCGATGCCAAATCCAAACGCCAACGGTGGGACAATATATGTGTACCGTCCGTGGAACAATAAAGACGTAAAAAGGGCCGTAGAGGGCATTCCCCATCCACGAGACAATTTTGCAAGGTGGCAGCGTGATTTTGTAAACCTGGTTGTCAGTTATCGTTTAAATAGCGCCGAATATGAACAAGTGTTGCGAAATGTAATCGGGTGTGATTGGTGTGTCATTGAGGGAGACTGGAATGCTCTAGAGAACGGAGAACCCATCCAATGGGTAGCAGGACCAGGAGTATATACCACTAGGCAATAGGCCATAGAGGCACGAATACTGGATCACTTCAGGAGGAGAGTAGATTATAAAAGATTCAAGAATGTACCCAGGGTAAGGATGAGGAGGTTCTCCACTACTTCGCCCAGCTTAAAGTGGTTTATGAAGCCCATAGTGGACAGATGCCTCCGGCGGGGGCATACGATGACGCGTGACCATATGCCCAACAATTAAAAATAGAACTGTTAAACGGATTAAAGCCAGAAATTAGTTTGTATATCCGGAAACATATGGTGGGATGGAAAACAAAGGCATTGAAGGACGTAAAAGATTGGGCGGTCCATGCCGAGGAAGACATAAAAAAAAAGAAAACAACAAAAAATGTCTATCTGACAGACGTGGAGGGGATGGATGATAATATGGTCTCAGTATACTACCAACAAAAGGGAAACCCAAGGGTGTGGGGTAGAGGCCGAGGAAGGGGCGGGGGGCACTCCTAAAGGTAATCGATGTTTCGTATGTGGGAAACTCGACCATTGGGCTCGAGACTGCTCACAGGCGAAAAGGGGTCTCGCAGAAGGGAACGAGGCGGGAGACCCAAAACCCCGTGCCCAGGAACGAGCATGACTGACGGAAGTTAGCGAAGGGGGGTGGGCAGAAATAGAGGACAAAGGTACAGATTCTGAAACCAATCGAGACGCACCCTCCAACTCAGGCACTCCATGTATTGGATCTGGAATGTATATTGCATGTCTTGCAAGATTTTGTGAAACCAACAATAAGTTTAATTGTTAGAGGAAAGAAATTAACCTTCCTGTGTGATAGTGGAGCATGCAAGACAGTTATCACAAAAGATGACGAGCCCCCGGGAACGGTCTATTCAAAAGACTCAATAACAGTCAAGTCCGCCACCGGACTCACCAATGTAGAATACCTGACCGAACCATTACAGTTCGAAGAACCCCTGTCCCACGACAAATGGGAAGAGCAGGTACTCGTGTCCGCCACATGTCCAGTAAACCTCTTGGGAAGAGATGTTATGATGGGACTGAAAATAGGTGTCATGCCCATGGTACAAGGAGTGAGGGCAGTACGTCTAGCGCCAGGCAATGCAGACATAATGGTTCAAGAACGGGCAGGCAAACCCCACTATTATTACACCATCGACCTGGCAAAAAATGGACCAGTGGGAATAGGGGACGAATTGACTAAAGTAAATGGAAAAATTCCTCCAGAAGCGGTCTTACACCTGGAGAACAGCATTGTACCATGTGGTTTAAATATACCACGGGGCCAGATAAAAATTATGAGAAAAAGTTCATGAAAGAACCATGTTCAATTGTGTCACTGACCTATCTGCTCTGGAACAAACAAGGGAACGCGGCCACCACTGTCAAATTGTGTAAACAGGACTGAGTTATTCAGGGGATATCCCTCCCGGCCACATCCTTGTATCCAAGAAACAAGGAGGGAGATGGAGATACTTGGGGGAGCTGGTAGCCAAAGGAGATGCAGAACAGAAGTGGAAAGCTGTGGATGAAGGAAGAATAGGTGTTCCGAGGGGACGATACAAAAATATTCACCCGCACGTTGAATTGGACGACGAGGGGAATGAAAGAGGTCCAGCTAGCTGAAGGAAGGGGATGATTGGATGAGGAAGGGGGACAATGGGTTCTGATCCTCACGGACCAAGAGGAGGAACTGATAGCACCCCTTCCGACGGAACTATGGTCGACAGGACCATCCGATGTGGGACAGATGAAAGGAGTCAGCCCCATACGAGTGACCCCACAAACATCCCACCGACCATACCAAAGACAATACCCCCTGAGAAAAGGCCATTGATGGAATAAGGCCAATATTCAAAGCACTAAGGAAAAAAGGGGTTATAATTCCTAGTGAAGATTCCCAGTGCAACATGACAATGTTTCCGGTGAGAAAAGCGGCACCCTCCAACGGATGGAGGATGGTCCAGGACCTGCAGACAGAAAATCGTGCAATTATTCCCAGGGCTCCATGCGTCTCAGACCATAGCACTCTTTTAAGTGACATCCACCCCACTCATAAGTACTTCACCGTTATTGACTTGGCAAATGCTTTCTTCTCCATTCCAGCACATCCCGAGTGCCAGTTCTGGTTTGCCTTCACGTTTGAGGGGAAGAGGTGGACATATACCAGATTGCCGCGGGGGTATACCGAAAGTCCGACCATTTTTTCTATGGCCATGGGCTCGAATCTGGAAAGATTCACCCTCCCTCGAGAAAATAAAATCCTCCTATACATGGACGACATCCTAGTTTGCTCTCCAACCCTAGAAGACTGTAAGGAAGATACCGTACGTCTATTAGAGCTCCTGTCAGAACAAGGTCATAAAGTAAGCAAAGGAAATTTGCAACTGTGTAAGGAAAAGGTGAAGTACCTGGGACATGACATATCCCAGGGAGGACGAGAACTGGATGAAAACCGTAAGTTGGGAATGCTCGCCGCCCCCAAAGCCCAATACCAAGAAGGAAATGATGCAGTTCCTTGGTATGGCTAAATATTGTCGGCAGTGGATATGCTGAAATGACCGGACCATTGCTAGAACTTATCTATCACCAACCTATGGTCGCGAGGGAAAAGATAACATGGACAAGGGAAGGGGAGCAAGCCTTTGAACAGGTAAAGAGAGCACTGGTATCATCCACTGTACTAGCCCTGCCAAACTCGGAGAAACCATTCATCCAAACTGTCGACAGTAAAAATGGATACATGACATCCGTCCTCTTGCAGGAGCATGAACGAAAGCTGAGACCAATAGCATATTACTCGACCAAAGTTGCTCGGGCTCTACCAACGTGCCTCCAAGCAGTAATAGCAGCAGCGCTGGCGGTACAAGCCTCCGCCACAATAATTTTGTATCGACCAATTGTGTTAAGGATACCCCACGCTGTGTCAATCCTATTATTACAACAAAAAATATAAGACTTGTCGCCAGCACGGCATCTATCCTGCATGGCCATCCTGCTGTCACAACCTAACCTGACGATCGAGCGATGTACGACTTTGAATCCATCCAAGCTGATGCCAACTGAGGAAGACGGGGAGCCACATAGCTGCCTGGATGAGACGGATAAATTAGTGATGCCAAGACCAGATCTGAAGGACGTGGCACTGGGAAACCCGGATTTAACCCTGTATGTTGATGAATCCTGCAAGAAGAATGAGACAGGAATTAACCAGTCACTGACACCAAGACATTGAAGGTGCAACCGTTACCAGCCCACTACTCGGCTCAGGCCGCTGAATTAGTGGCCCTCATCGAAGCATGCAAGATGGGGAAAGGAAAGAGAATAAATATACAGACAGCGCATACGCCTTCTCGACAGTACACGTCTTCGCCGCTCAATGGAGAAATAGAGGGAAGGTCACCTCCACGGGTAAACCAATTCTGCATAAAGACCTCATTCTCGACCTGCTGGACGCAGTCCTGCTACCAAAAGCCATAGCCATCTGCAAGTGTGTGGCCCATACGAGAGGAAAAGATCCAATTAGTAATGGAAACCGCAGAGCAGACACTGCGGCAAAGGAAGCAGCCCAAGGAGGAGTGAGAGAGGAAGAGGTGATGGGACTAGAAATACAGGAGATGGACCATGAAGTCCTTTCAAACATGCACGTCCTGTCGGTGCCACCATCAGAAAAGCACAAGTGGAACACAGAAGGTGGAAAACAGGATGACGGAATGTGGAGACACAAGGACGGACGCCTGATACTCCCAAAATCTCTATTTCGGTATGCGTGTATAATGAGTCATGGGGAAACCCATGTCTCAACAGGAGGAATGATACAGATAATCGAAAAAGTATTCAAGACATACAGATTCACCAGTTATGCCAAAAGATATTGTGAGACGTGTGAGATATGTGCCAGGTGCAATCCACAGGGGGGAGTGAAACAGAAACCAGGGAAAGGACCACAACCAAAATACCCATTTCAAATTTTAAATATGGATTTTATTGAATTGAGCCCCTTGCAAGGGAAGAAATATTGTTTAGTGATTATGGATGTATTTTCCCGATGGGTTGAAGTTTTTCCCTCTGCCATTGCGGACGTATTGACAGTGGAAAAAGCTCTCCTTCGGGACATCATACCAAGGTTTGGGATCCCAGAAAGGAACTTTAGTGATAATGGTAGCCATTTCGTGAATTAAATAATAGAGAACTTAACATAAACCGTAAACATACAAATAAAACACCATTATTCCTACCATCCCCAATCGGCAGGGCTGGTGGAAAGGACTGATGGGACTATAAAAAGCAAATTAAGAAAGGCAATGGCTGAGACTGGATTCACATGGATAGATTGCCTTCCACTGGTAATGCGAAATATGCGAATGTTGCCAAGCGTAAGGGGAATATCCCTATATGAAATACTGTATGGAAAACCTTTTCAGTATCCCATCCTACAGAGGTTCTCAGAAACTGTAGCTGAGGACGAGACATTGGCAAGTTACATGAAAAGTATGTTATGTTAAAGGGAATAACAAGCACTGAACCTCGTATGTTAAAGGGAATCAAGAGGAACAAGCACTGAACCAAAGAGGTGGACCTCTCAAAAAATTCAACGACGGCTGACGGCCTGTATAGGCCCAGTAACGATTGATCCCTGATAAATCTTCCCCCCAGATTGCACCCACGAATGGCAGCTGGAATTGTGTCATTACTGATAGTCAACTGTCTGATATGCGGGGGTCTAGGGGAATACGTCATCTGGCTGAAGGAGGGGGAGACCAGTACATTCCGAATTGACCCTTGTCAAGACTATGGGAGAAAGTGTGCATACCGGGGAGGTGTTCGGAACAAGGGAATTTTTTGGAAATTGTTAATAAATTGTTGGAAAATTGTAAAAGCAGGAGGAAAATGATAGAAAAATTTGTTCCTATAGCTATCGGGGACTGTACCTTTAAAAATGCTTGACCTCGTTGTTAATATTAGTGCGGTTATTCGCCATCTTATTTAGCTATTTATTCATGTTAGCTGCAACCTCCATTTTGTGAATAGAATGATGGTTAAATTTAAAGATTGACTACAGACGTCTGCAGAAGCTTGTGAACATGACCTTCACTAACTAAAGCAGTGGTTCTCAACGTTGGGCGTACGCCCCACAGGGGGCAATTTGATTTTTAAGGGGGGCAATTGAGCGTGACTGAGGAGGTCTGGGTCCGGATTTTCGATTTTTCGTATGAGACAATCCACAAATATTTCAATATTCTAATATAGAAATTTTCTCTCTTTATTACCTGTGAATACTCTTTTATGATCATATTTATCATTATTATTATTTTAATACCACCTATTGTTTTTTTCTTTTTTTAACAATTTTTTAGTAATTTCTTGCTCAGAACATTAACTCTCTTTTGTTTATTTCATTTTTCTATTTCATGGATGCCATGTTCTTTTGAAGCTTGTTTAAACCAAGGTATTGGCGTTTTAAGCTTCTTCAGCTGAAACGTAGTTCACTTTTTAAATGATAAGAATTATATATCACCACATGGGGGGGGGGGGGGGGGGGATTTTAGGCATGGCCAAAAAAAGGTTGGGAACCACTGAACTAAAGGGAACAGAGATAACGGCCTTTCCCTAGCATCTCGTTTCTTTGCCATTTCAGTGTTCTGTCTGGAGGTTGCAATGAATACAATAGTGCTTTCTTGCCTATGTAGCTGGGCCATGTATCTCTATACCCGCATATCTCTTTAATGTTAGTTTGAAGGATTTCCCAATGTAACTGAGGGGACCCATTATGTTTAACTGAAGCCTCTTTGTTATTAACCATGCGCTTATGGCTGCTGTATTAGTATAAAGATGTGTGTAATCTTCTGTATTGCCAGTCTAAATAGCGCCAGCATTTGGTGTGGACGCTCTGTGCAAATCGTTGCTTGGGTCTCTCACCTTGGTGAAGTAAAGCTATTGCAGAGATTTTCTGACTCTTTGATTTATTTGAGCATAAACATTCAGGTTATATCTTTAATACTGTTGCTGTAAATGTTGTTGGGAAAAACATGCACAGAAACGTGTTCGTTATTTCAACTTTTTTATTTTTTTTTAAATGTGTCCAAATGTTTGTTTTAGTGTCTCTCGGTGTGTCTTGTGTTGGGGGTGGTGAGGGGGGATAAGGGGGAAACCGCTTTCGATCATCTCCTCCACAGAGAGGTGACTTTTTCCATGTCGCCTCTCTCGCGACCAAACAGCATGGATTGGAGTTGCCTTTCCCGGAGTTTCAGCAGCGGGAGCAGCGTGGACTTTTCCTCGCGGAGCGGGCGAGTCCTTGCCGGGGTCGCCAGAAGGGAGTGTTCCGATCGCTGGCCCGCGGACTATTACATCATGATGCCGCAGCCTGCGGAGCTTCTAGCTGCAGGCGTGGCGTCCGGAGCCTGGGATCCCCCGCCGGGGATTCGGGAGAAGAGCTCCGACCACTGGCTCGCGGCTATAACATCCTGAAGCCGTGGTCTGCGGAGCTTCTAGCCCTGGGTGCGGCGTGGACTTTCCGTCTGGAGCCTGGGTTCCCTCACCAGGGACCGCTAGAGAAGAACTCCGACCACCGGCCTGTGGCCTACAACATCCTAAAGCTGCGGTCTCTGTTAGGACAGCGCCGATTCGGGACCTCCAAGCCGCGGAGTGTGTTCGACCATCCCAACGAGAGGGCCTGTACATCCAGCCGCCAGTAGCGGCGACTGCGGAGTTTTATGGCGCCGACCACGTGAACAATGATGTGGTGGATGTTTGTGTTAAATGATATTGTGTAATGTGCGTTCTTATTTTTAATTTTACCGCTGCTGGCAAATTCATTTCATGCACTTATATGTGTATGTGATAAATAAAACTGATTGATTGATTGATATACAACTGCAGAAGCACCTCCTTGCTCCTATACTCAACTCCTCGTGTTATGAAGGCCAACATGCCATTCACTTTCTTCACTGTCTGCTGTACCTGCATACTTACTTTCATTGACTGATGTACAAGGACCCCCCAGATCCCGTTGTACTTCCCCTTTTCCCAACTTGACACAATTTAGATAATAATCTGCCTTTCTGTTTCTGCTACCAAAGTGTATAACCTCACATTTATCCACATTAAACTGCATCTGCCATGCATCTGCACACTCACCCAACCTGTCCAAGTCACCCTGCATTCTCATAGCATCCTCCTCACAGATCACACTGCCACCCAGCTTTGTGTCATCTGCAAATTGGCTAATGTTCCTTTGAATTCCTTCATCTAAATAATTGGTACCCCACTAGTCACTGCCTGCCATTTTGAAAGGGACCCGTAAATAGGGAACCGCAGTTCTAGTTAAGACTGGAAATAACCAAAGAAAACGTTGCACTCCCTTCCTTTGCAGTCAGTCTCCAGATTAGCTCATGTTACAAACAGCTCTCTGTGTAATTGCATTGTGCAAAGGTCTGGTAGGAATGGTCTCTAACTCTGAAACTCTTATTTATTAAGGAACCCTTATTGTTAGATGGAGTTGCTGCCTATTTTTCACCAACATGTGTGAAAAAGATATACATTCTCCTCTGATTCTTTCCTATCTCCTTTCATGATAGGCTCCTAATGTGAATATTCAAAAATTCTAACAGAAACTTCTTCCTATTTCATAATTCAAAATTTGTCTTTGATTTTAAATTCACTTAAAAGTTCTCAATCAAAAGAGAGAAATCTTTGATCTGTCCTTTGACTGAAGTCAGGCCAAATAATTTAATAGTGATTTAATTAATCTTTTGTCTTCATGGAAGTGTTTCAATCAGATACCTACTTATGTCGCAATTGAATGTGCAATCTATTTATCGTAAACATGTGGAAAATTGAATGAAATAAACACTGACTTATCCATTGCAACTTTGCTCTTTTGGTAATTAGATAACCGACAGAGAAAAACAGTTAAAAAATGGTTTGAAAGCCATTTTAGAAAACCAAAAATTGTTTCCCAGTTAGAAATGTACGTAAGCGCAGCTTTGAAATGTGGTGGTTCACTTGCACAGCGGTTAGAACTGCTGCTGCACAGCTCAAGAGAACCCAGGTTCAATCCTGACCTTAGGTGTTCAATGGTCCCCACGTGACCGTGCGGGTTTCCCTCAAATGCTCCTGTTTCTTCCCACATCCCAAAGATGTGCAAGTTTGTAGGTTTGTAGATAAATTGCCCCTAATGTGTCGGGAGTGGATGATGAAGTGGGATAACATAGAACTAGTGTGAACGGGGGAATCGATGGTTGGCGTGGACTCGGTGGGCAGAAGAGCCTGTTTTCATTCCGTATCTCTAAATATATTGAATTGTTTCTAACCCCATTACTAAATTGCATCACCCTTCATGGGTGAACATTTTCCTACACCATTTGTATTTCTCATCGTTGTTCAATAGGTTTCTTGAGAAGAAGATGTTTTCACAAACATGTTCAAACTCAATCACCAGTTTATTTTTCTCTGAACCATTGAGGTCACATAAGTCTCTCTGACCTTCAATCTATAGCAACTTGTGTGACAGCTTCATTTCCACAAGATGAAAATAATTTGAGAGGGGCCCCTTAGAACAAGCACTAATAAACTCAACTTCAATGATAAAGTCACAAATTAAAATTAGAACGAGTAATAAATGTAGGTAATTTATCACTTTCCACGAATAAATGTGGAGTTTCTGCTGCGTTAAAATGTTAATGCTTTCTATAATTATTAAAGCCCAGAGGTTATGTTTATTTTCCATTGTTAGAGACATAAATAGTAATAATTCATTAATTAAAAAACGGGGGACCCGGCATGGGGGGAAACCACAATAAGAAGAAAGGGGGACACGGCGAGGGGGGGGGGGCACCAAGGAAAATGGGGACCATTGGCGACTACATTGAACACTTTTTTTTTACTTTGTCAGTGCCCTATACGTGGCGACTCTTTGCATACCTTGTGCATGCAAAACAAAGAACCTCACTGACATGTCACATGTGACAATAAAATTTCATTCATTCATTCATTAATGATAAATGTGATGAGAGTTCTTATCATCCTGATTTTGTCTGTAAAATTAAATACTTATGTACACAATAGTTCTGAGAGGGCAGGAATTCAGCCTAATTTCAGATGTATTTTGAGCAAGTTCAGGGTTATTCTACTGACACTTACTCACATAGGATAGTCACAAAAAGCTGGAGTAACTCAGTGGGACAGGCAGGATCTCTGGAGAGAAGGAATGAGTGACGTTTTGAGTCGAGACCCTTCTTCAAATGAAGGGTCTGACGAAGGGTCTCGACCATATACTTTAAAAGTAAAAGTCTATTCACATTCCCATTGCAAACTGAGAGGTAGCCAAGGCATATCCTAGCTTCTTTTAAAAATAGGTTTCATAAATTCTCAAGACCAATTAAGGAATGGAAAAGAAAGTTAACATTTACCTTCTGAGACCTCCTTTGATGCTATGAAATCTTTCACGGAGGCTTAACATCAGCCTTGCAGTGGAATGGAAAGAGGGGAGTCCAAAAGAGTCCAAACACATGTCTAAGCCTCCTCATAGTTTACTCACATTCCAAACCAAATCATGTTTAAATGCTTATATGTTCAAGGCAGGAAAAAAATAATTCACATCTATTTTTTCATTGATATATTAAACATAGAAACATAAACATAGAAAATAGGTGCAGGAGTAGGCCATTCGGCCCTTCGAGTGAGGGCAGAGAGAGAAGGGGCAGAGACAGAGAGAGACAGAGAGACGCAGAGAGGGGCAAGAGGGATGGGGGTGGAGAGGAGAGGAGAGAGGGGGGGGGGAGAGGGGGAGAGGGGGGGAAGAGGAGAGGGGGGAGAGGAGAGGGGGGAGAGGGAGAGGGGGGGAGAGAGGGGGAGAGGGGGGGAGAGTGTGTGAGAGAGGGGGAGAGGAGGGGGGGGGGGGGGAGAGGGGGGGAGGAGAGAGGGGAGGGGGGGGGGGGGAGGGGAGGGAGGGGAGGGGGGAGAGAGGAGAGGGGGGGGAGGAGAGGAGAGGGGAGGAGAGGAGAGGGAGAGAGAGGAGGGGGGAGAGAGAGGAGGGGGAGAGAGAGGAGGGGGAGAGAGGAGGGGGGAGAGAGGATGGAGGGGAGAGAGAGGGGGGAGAGAGAGGAGGAGAGGAGAGAGGAGGGGGGAGAGAGGAGGGGGGGAGAGGGAGATGGGGAGGAGGGGGGGGGAGGGGAGAGGGGGGAGAGAGAGGGAGGGGAGAGAGAGAGAAAGGGAGAGAGAGAGAAAGGGAGAGAGAGACGGGGGGAGAGTGGGACACACATACAAAGAGACACCTTGGGACTTACACACATACAAATCTATTTTTAGCAGCCTTTACACAAAATGTTTGTTGACCAGCAATATGGCACACATTTATCTCACGTCTCCAATCACTGGAGCATTTCCAACCTTCTGTGCATGTTCTACTACCTTGGCATATTATTCATGTTCAATAAATTCCAGAAAACCTTCCTCAAGTATGTGCATGTAGAAACATAGAAAATACTATAATTTTATATGTTTATATAAGATATCCTCTCATCCTTCTAAATTCCAGTGAATATAAGCACAGTCTTTCCAATCTTTCCTCATATGACAGTCCCGCCATCCCGGGGCTTAACCGCGTGAACCTACATTGCGCTGCTTCAATAGCAAGGATGTCCTTCCTCAAATTAGGAGGCCAAAACTGCACACAATACTCCAGATGTGGTATCACCCAGGCCCTGTACAGTGGTTGTGTTTAGTTTCAGTGTTTGTTTTAAAGATCCAGCTTGGAAGCAAGCCCTTCGGCCCATCGACTCTGCACCGACCAGTGATCCCGGCACATTAGCACTACCCTACACACACTAGGAATAATTTTACATTTATACCAAGCCAAATCACCTACAAACCTGTACATCTTTGGAGTGTGGGAGGAAACCGAAGAATTGGAGAAAACCCACGCAGGTCACAGGGAAAACGTACAAACTTCGTACAGAGAGCACCCATAGGCAGGATCAAACCTGGGTCTCTGGCGCAGTAAGGCAGTGGCTCTACCGCTATGCCACCATGCCGCCCTAAACTGGGGAAATCAACTAATCTCAAGCTACCATGTTTATGAATCGAAAAGCATAGAATCATGCCGCATGGAAAAGGAACTTCAGCACAAAATCATTCCTGCTGACCAAAATGCCCCATCTAAGACAGTCCCGTTTCCTTGCATTTGGCCCACAGCTTTCTAATTCTTTGCTACCCATGCACCTATACGTGTCTTTTAAATACTTTTAGCAGAAAGCTACCCGGTTATAAGGTTTCAGCTGCAGGGAGGGGTTAGATAGACTGGATTGTTTTCTTTGGAACGTCGGAAGTTAAGGGGAGATTATGAGATACATAGACAGGGTAGATGTCAGAACCTTTGTTCCAGGGCGGAAATGTCCAACACTAGAGGGCGTAGCTATAAGGTTAGAGAGGGAAGGTTTAATGGAGATTTGCAGGATATGTTTTTTACACAGAGGGTGGTGGGGGCCTGGAAAGCATTGCCAGGGGTGATGGAGGAGGCAGGTAGGATAGTGGCATTTAGAAGTTTCTCTATAAGCACATGGATAAACAGGGATCATGTACAGGCAGATGAGATCAGTTCAGCGAGGCGTCTTGTTCGACAAAAAAATTGTGAGCCGAAGGGCACGTTCTTGTGCTGTACTGTTCTATATTCTATGTTATAAAAATACTATTATTTTACCTGCCTCAACTACCTCCACTGGAAACTCATTCTATATAGTTTCCATCCTCTGAGTGAAAAACTTGCCTCTCAGATTCCCTTAAAATTTTTCTCCTTTCACATTAAACCTGGTTGCCGTTGACCGGGCCCCCCCTCCGCCGGCGGAGGGTGACGGCCCGGGCGTGAGAGCAGCCGGTCCTTGTCCCACCCCACCGGGTGTCGGGGGGGGGGGCTCAAACGTGTGGAGCACCTGTGGTTGATCAAGCCCCCGCTCAGCCAGAAGTATTCATTGGACCCAGGCGCCGCAATCCATCCCAGGATCCGGTCCCACACAATTTGAGCCGCCTTTCCTCGACACCCTGCATCTCCCTCCGAGACACAGGGAGGCGTGTCCTGTATGGGCTCCTCCTCCACACCTTGCACTTCCTCACCCTGGTCCTCCGTCCAGACACCAAGTAGCGGTCGGTGTTGCCTTTCAGTCACGAGGGGGACCCTCTACGCCGGAATTCTCCCCCTCTATATTGGGGACTTGGGGTGGAGGGTATTACACCGAGGTGTTCCCTGCAACCTGTTTCTCGCACGGTTCAGATTCGCCAGCCGTCTGCCACTTTTGCGGGCTGGAAGAGTCTGTGTACCACGTGTACATGGAGTGCGTGAGGCTGCAGACACTATTTGAATATCTAAAGGGGCTGCTCCTTGCCTTCCGGCTGCATTTTTCACCCACCATCTCATTTTTGGACACCCTGTGCGTAGGGGAGAGGGTCGGGCTGGTGCGGTTTTCTCCTGGGCTTGGCCAGCTGGCCCAACGGGTCAAGGCGCCAGGCGGTAATGGCTCTGCGGTTAGAAAGGGAATACGCCCTGTCCACGGGCAACCTGAGTGAGTTCCAGGACCGCTGGGCTCCGCAGGGTGTATTCTCAATAAGGATTGTATTATAGTTGTATAGTAGGTTATTATGGATATATGTTAGTATTGATTTATGGTGGTGGGTTCTGGCTTGTTTTTTGTAATGTAATTATTATTTTTCAATAATTTAATAAATTTTTGATTTAAAAAAAAAGCTGGTTACCAAGCTCACGGAACTGGGCCCCTGCGCATCCCTCTGCACTTGGATCCCCGACTTCCTCATTCACAGAATCATATATGTTTCAATGAGATGCCCTCTCATCCTTCTAAACTCCAGAGTGTACAAGCCCAGCTGCTCCATTCTCTCGGCATATGACAGTCCCACCATCCCGGGAATTAACCTTGTAAACCTACGCTGCACTCCCTCAATAGCAAGAATGTCCTTCCTCAAATTAGGGGACCAAAATTGCACACAATATTCCAGGTGTGGCCTCACTAGGGCTCTGTACAACAGCAGAAGGACCGCTTTGCTCCTATATTCGATTCCTCTTGTTATAAAGGCCAACATGCCATTCGCCTGCTATACCTGCATGCTAACTTTCATAGACCGATGTTCAAGGACCTCCAGATCCCGTTGTACTTCCCCTTTTCCCAACTTGACGCCATTTAGATAGTAATCTGCCTTCCTGTTTTTACAACCAAAGTGGATAACCTCTCATTTATCCACATTAAACTTCATCTGCCATGCATCTGCCCACTTCGCCAACCTGTCCAAGTCACCCTGCATTCTCATAGCATCCTCCTCACAGTTCACACTGCCACCCAGCTTTGTATCATCTGCAAATTTGCTAATGTTACTTTGAAACCCTTCATCCAATTCATTGATGTATATTGTAAATAGCTGCGGTCCCAGCACCGAACCTTGCGGTACCCCACAAGTCACTGCCTGCCATTCCGAAAGGGACCCCTTAATCCCTACTCTTTGCTTCCTGTCTGCCAACCACTTCTCTATCCATGTCAGCACTCTTCCCCCAATACCATGTGCTCTAATTTTGTCCACTAATCTCCTATGTGGGACCTTATCAAATGCTTTCTGAAAGTCCAGGTACACTACATCCACTGACTCTCCCTTGTCCATTTTCCTCGTTACATCTTCAAAACATTCCAGAAGATTAGTCAAGCATGATTTCCCCTTTGTAAATCCATGCTGACTCTGAGCGATCCTGTTACTGCTATCCTAATGTGCGGCTATTTCATCTTTTATAATTGACTTCAGCATCTTCCCCACCACCGATGTCACGCTAACTGTGCTATAATTCCCTGTTTTCTCTCTCCCGCCTTTCTTATATTATAACATTAACATTAGGGATAACATTAGCTACCCTCCAATCCACAGGGACTGATCCTGAGTCTATTGAACATTGGAAAATTATCACCAATGCATCCACAATTTCTAGAGCCACTTCCTTAAGTACCCTGGGATGCAGACCATCAGACCCTGGGGATTTATCAGCCTTCAGTCCCATCAGTCTATCCAACACCATTTCCTGCCTAATGTGGATTTCCTTCAGTTCCTCTGTCACCCCAGATCCTCTGGCCACTACTATATCAGGAAGATTGTTTGTGTCCTCCTTAGTGAAGACAGATCCAAAGTCCCTGTTCAACTCATCTGCCATTTCCTTGTTCCCCATAATAAATTCACCTTTTTCGGTCCACCCATTGATGAGGTCACGGGGAGTCACAAGGGGCCCATTGCAGAGGTAAGGGGAGGCATCGATGTGGTGACATTTACGTCCCTGCTCCAGCCCACAGTCAACTGGACGAACCATCAGTGAAGCATGATGCGCCAAATACTGCTTTTGACTCTGGGCACGCTGGCTCTAATGGGCGGCTTGCCCAACTTCATGAAACACGAGGATGACTTGGCTTACTGCTCGGGGACAGCCCCCTGCTCCCTGGCCTTCCTGTCAAACAACCCACTCAGCCTGCGTTGCCCAAGTGCTATGGAAGCACCTGAAGACTCCGTCTACTGGCAGTACCAGGACCTCAGCCAGCCTCAAACCAAACCCTGCACCTTCATCGGACCCAGGCACTTGAGGATGTACCATGGGCCAATGGGCAAACTGGGAAGCCGAGCCAATCTACGGAGAGGCTCCTTGATCATGAACAAGGCGGAGACCTCAGACACGGGCCTGTACCTGTGCAAGTCGGCTGACTCCATACTAGCCGCCTACCAGGTAGATGTGCAGGACTCGTCTCTGCTTTACGTGTCCCACCAAGGGCTGGGGGAGAACATTTTGTCAAACCAGAGCCTGAGGGTGAACTTGGGCTCTTCCCAGCACATGGTCCGGCTCTACACCCGCTGGGGACCATGGCAGGACTGTGACCGATGCAACGTAATGGGGGAGCAGAAGATGATGGGCTTCTGTTACGCCAAGCTTAGCGAGATCGACAAGAACGAGGAAGAGGACGAGGAACTGGAGGTAAATGGAGCCACCTTGCCCTGCGGCCTAATGGAGCTGCACATTGGGCAGTCCTTGCCCCGGCGCGGCGCTGAGCTCCACTACCAGATGTGCCGCGAGCCGTGCGAGAAGGAGGAAATACCAACGGAGATCGTAGCCAATCTGTTGCCGGAGATTGGCGATTGGTGGTGGTCGGGTCGGGAGACTGCGTTCAACTGGATGGAGCCTCGCATGCTACTGCAGACGGTGTACCTCGACATCCATGACAACGCCCGGATGACATGCCCGGGGGCATCAGTGTACACGCCCGTTCTATGGCAGCGCGACTCCACATTCATCACCCGAGGTGGCAACTGTAACGGGTCCCACCAGCTGGACGACACCACGGGCGGCGGCATCTACCAAATCGAAAGCGTGAAGCCCTCCGACCGTGGCATTTACCGCTGCTGGGTGCATGGGCATAAGGTCGCCTCCTTCCACCTCGAGACGCCCGAGCTGCCAGTAGTACACCGCCGCGTCACCCGGCGACTGCTCGACGGCATGAGAATCTTGGTCGGCACGATCGCCATGGTCTTCGTGATTAGCGCCGTGGCTGAAACACTGTGCGCCTGCTTGTTTGAGATCTACTAGTTCAACTGCCTCCTCCAGAACATAAAGACCACAAGACATAGGGGCAGAATTAGGCCCACCTCCGCCACTCTATCATGGCTGATTCATTTTTCCCTCTCAACCGAATTCTTCTGTCCTCTCCCCATAATCTTTTTTATCATTATTAATGACATATCCATATCCCAAGGACTTGGCCTCTCATGCCCCAGGCCATGGATGACGCAGCTGGGCTGCAGCAGCAGGGGCAAATGTGCAACTGGGCTGCGTTGGCTCCAGTGGAGCTGCAGTGTCAAGCGTTGAATAACATTGGTGCATGTGGGCTGCTTTCGGGTAATCAGTATGCTGCATGGTAGAGTGCCGACTGTATTGCTGCTGTGTCAGTGACCATGCTGCATTGGAGCACATTGGGAGCAATGCCTCCACCTTCAACGGTCACTGCCCACTGAGCTGCTCTAGGGTTGCACAGAGCTGCACTGGACACAGCCCTGAGCGGCATGCATGTCAGCTTGCTGCAGTGAAGGGACATAGGCAGAAGGGAGAATACTCACACGGCTGAGCGTGGCCTCACCACTTTGGGGCTTCCGCAGTCAGCGGCACTTCCGCAATCAGCGTGCCCTCAGCACTTACCAGAAATTACGCAATCAAGGCGACTTGTCCACTAAGCGGAGGTCACGAAATGAGCGGGACTTTTGAACCAAATACAGTCAGACTTAATAAAGCATTTATTTCTTCCAAACACAGTTGGACTTAATAAAGCATTGCAGTTTCGAGCACAGGCAGGGCAGCAGGCACACTACTCATGGCATTGTGTTTAAGGGTTAACAAATCATGTATTGCAAACACACGGCAGACTCACAGTTCAGTTGATTCACAGCTTAGAATGAAAGTCATGGCCTCTCCCTCGCAATCTTGCAGAGTGACCGAGACACGTCCAGGCATCCTTTAGTCCTCCCTCCCCCCCCCCCCCCCCCCCCCCCCCCACCCCCCCCCCCCCGGAAGGGGCGTTACCTTCATTGCTGTGATTGACAAGTGAGACAATCTCAAGGTTTTTTAAACACTCATAACTTTTTTTTCATCGATGGGAAAAATCCTCATGGCCTGCTCAGCGGGAGAGGACTTGTGAGTAAAATGGGCAAAAATCATAGCGATATATGGTTGTATTTTTTCTGAAATCAATATACAGCACAGACAGGAAGTGGTCAAGTTGAGACTTAATTATATAGATGATGTGAATTGTTAAATAAAAATGGTAAATAACAAATGTAGAGCTAGGATTAGGATTAGGGTCAATCAGTCTGTCGGTCAATTAGTCGGTCATTCGGATATTCGGTGGGTCAGTCAGTCGGTTGGTCAGTCAGTCAGTCAGTCGGGCTGTCGGTAGACTGATGAATGCTGTCGAAGATCGGTCGGGCCGCCAGTGGTTGCTGAGAATAGTGGTCAGTCGGATTGGGTTGCTGGTGGGTGCTGAGTGTGGTCGGCTGGGCTGTCGGTAGGCCAGTGTTGCAGCAAGTGAGCGGGCGGACTGACGGAGCCGGAACTATGAGGGTGCAGAAAGTGGCCCGGGCTGCGTGCAGGGCCGTGCTGCTCCCCACAATCATCACCACAATGATCCAGATGGACATGCTGGCCGAGGTGGACGCGCTGCAGGGCCACACGTACGGAGAAATCAGCCGGTTCCAAAGCGGCTCCAGCTCCAGCCGTGGGGAGTTCTGGAAGGGGGGCAAGTTAGGGTTAGGCATTTTCCTGTAAGTGAAAGATGCCTTAGCCTTCCCCCAGCCTGGCACTGCCCCAATCCCACTATGGCTGTGACCTCCACTCTGCACACTGGCAGTCAGTGTGGTTCAGTAAACGGGGGAACCTACAGGAACTGCCCTCAATCCTTAATTAGGCTGGTTCAGGAGCCGGACCACTGCGGCAGTCTCATTCAAAATACACACACAATTATTTTCATTAGGCTCCCTATGGTGTAATATGGGCATTGGACACTAGATGGCACTTACTTTTTTGATCTCATTTTCTAATTAGTTTAATTAATTAATGTGCAACGTTTACATAGAAACATAGAAATTAGGTGCAGGAGTTGGCCATTTGGGCCTTCGAGCCTGCACCGCTATTCAATATGATCATGGCTGATCATCCAACTCAGTATCCCGTACCTGCCTTCTCTCCATATACTCTGATCCCCTTAGCCACAAGGGCCACATCTAACTTCCTCTTAAATATAGCCAATGAACTGGCCTAAACTACCCTCTGTGGCAGAGAGTTCCAGAGATTCACCACTCTCTGTGTGAAAAAAGTTTTTCTCATCGGTTTTTAAGGATTTTTTTATTTCATTTTCTAATTAAATTAATTTAATTAAATAATGTGCAACTTTTGGCACTGACGAGTTATGACTTTCTTCTCAATTATATTTTATCTAAATCTGTGCAACCTTCTCTGTACTCCCTCTATGGCAAGAATGTCTTTCCTCAGATTAGGAGACCAAAACTGTACGCAATACTCCAGGTGTGGTCTCACCAAGACCCTGTACAACTGCAGTAGAATCTCCCTGCTCCTATACTCAAATCCTTTTGCTATGAATGCTAACATACCATTCGCCTTCTTCACTGCCTGCTGCACCTGCATGCCTACTTTTAATGACTGGTGTACCATGACACCCAGGTCTCGTTGCATCTCCCCTTTCCTAATCGGCCACTATTCAGATAATAGTCTACTCTCTCTACTTTCTCTCACCTAGATTCAAAAAGAAAGAGAGAGAGAGAGAGAGAGAGAGAGAGAGAGGGGGGGGGGGGGGGGAGGGGGGGGGAGGGGGAAGAGAGGGAGGGAGGGAAAGAGAGGGGGGAGAGTTAGGGGAAAGAGAGGGGGGAGAGAGAGTTTAGGGGAAAGAGAGTTAGGGGAAAGAATGGAGAGAGGGGACAAGAGATATAGGGGGGAGGTGAGAGGGGGAAGAGAGAGAGAGGACGAGAGAGAGGAGGGAGGAGCGAGGGGGGCAGAGTGAGTTAGGGGAAAGAGGGGAGAGAGGGGAGAGAGGTTAGGGGAAATAGAAGGGAGAGAGAGGAGAGGGGACGAGAGAGAGGGGGAGAGTGAGGTGGGAGGGAAAGAGGGGGAAGAGAGAGAGGGGGAGAGAGAGGGGGAGAGAGAGAGAGAGAGAGGGAGGGGGGGAGAGAAGAGGGAGAGAGAGAGAGAGGGGGGAGAGAGAGGGAGAGGGTGAGGGAGAGGGGAGGTGAGAGGAGAGAGAGAGGGATAGAAGGAGAGAGAGAAGGAGAGTGAGAGAGAGAGAGAGGGAGGAGAGAGAGGGGGAGGAGAGAGAGGGAGAGGGGGAGAGGGCGGGGGGGAGAGAGAGGGAGAGAGGGAAAGAGGTGGAGAGAGAGTTAGAGAGAGGGGAGGAGAGAGAGAGAGAGAGGGGGGACAGGGAGAGGGTGATTGAGAGGCAGGTCTGCCAACTCCCATGCATTGAGCGTGAGAATCATGCATTTCACCAAAATTCTCACGCTGATCACAAATTTCTCTCACTCTGTTGTGAGAAATTCTGTGATCAACGAAAATTTCAAAACTCATATCAACTGCATGGGCCGCGGGTGTTGGAAGCAGAAGCAGCGGCGGGGACATATGCGGACGGGGAGTGGGGCTGGCGAGTCGCTCACTGCAGCTGCGGCCATGGAGCAGCCTCAGTGCAAGAATCCCGGGCCGTCGGAGGGTGTCGAAGCGTTGCGCCGCTGCCGCGAGAGTCTCTGTGCCGAATTCTCCCCAGGCTGGCATGGATCGGGCTGTGGCTCGGTGCATCCTGGAGGACAACCAGTGGCTGCTGGAAGTAAGTACCAAGCACTGGGTAGAAACGGTGGAAAATAGTGGACTTCAAATGGGGGTGGTTGGTGAAAGCATCCTGCTTGCCTGCTAGATTTTCACTTACTGTAACTGCAGGAAAAATGTTCCCGATGTTGGGGGCGTTCAGAACCATGGGTCACAGTTTAAGAATAAAAGGGGGGGCCAGTTAGGACTGAGATGAGAACAAACTTTCTTCACGCAGAGAGTTGTGAATCTGTGGAATTCTCTGCCACAGAAGGCAGTGCAGGCCAATTCACTGGATGTTTTCAAGAGAGAGTTACATTTAGTTCTTGGGGCTAACGACATCAAGGGATATGGGGAAAAAACAGGAAAGAGGTACTGATTTTAGATGAATAGCCATGATCATATTGAATGGCAGTGCTGGCTCAAAGGGCCGATGGCCTATTCCTGCACCTATTTTTCTATGTTTCTATGCTTGAGTATATGGCAATAAAACTCGATCACTTGATTTTGAAGCATTCATGCATGGTGGAGGTATAATGTAGTCATAGAGTGATACAGTGTGAAAACAGGCCCTTCGGTGCAACTTGCCCACACCCGCCAACATGTCCCAGCTATGCCACCTGCTTTTGGTCCATACCTCCAAACCTGTCCTATCCATGTATCAGTCTAACTTTTTCTTAAATGTTGGGATGGTCCCTGCCACGACTACCTCCCCTGGCAGCTTCTTCCATACACCCAGCACCCTTTGTGTGGATAAAGTTACCCCGTAAAAAGTTACCTCTTAAAAATATTTCATACAAAAAACATTGAAATCATACTTCTATAGTGCACTAAAACATGATTTTAATACATCAAATTTCAAAAGGTCTTTCGCAATTTTCTTACTTCTCCTCCCAACTCTCACCCACTGTTGGCAGCCCTGGTGGTACCCTACTTCAGGTCTCGACCCGAAACATCACCCATTCTTCTATCCAGATAGATACTGCCTGAACCGCGAGGTACTCCAGTAGTATAATTTTGTGTCTATCTTCGGGGAAACCAGCATTGCAGTACCTTCATACACATGTGGAAAGACATCCGGCATAGGGGGCAGCAGTCATCATCAGAGAGTGAGGGGGAAATGATGGTGCAAGTTTTGCTGCATATGGGGGGGGGAGGGGGAGGAGGAGTCACTCGTTAGCTCCAAAGATTCTAGAGCTCCTCTATCTTTGTTCTCAGCTCTACGCCAGGGGATGTTATGAGGAACTAGGACAGTGCATGTCGAAAATCTCTTGGCTCAGCAGTTTCTTACCTACAGTTTTCCGACCCTCAGAGAGTGGTAGATGCTGAGCTCTCTCATCTACCATTGAAACGTGAGAGATTCTCACGGCATTAGGGGGTGGCGGGGGGCGTCCGGTGCCTTCTCCTCTATTTAACTCTCTCCATCGTCCATCTCAGTCTATAATCTCACTGTGAGGGGCAAAAAGTTCTCATCTCTCTCTCTCCCCTGCCTGGAACATGCATCTCTGGGTTCTCTCCCTGTTCTCTCTACCCTCTCAAATCTCTCTTCTCCTTCCTGCTCTCCTGCCTGTCTGTCTGTCTGGGACAATCCATTGATGGAGAGGATCTCTCTGATCTCCGTCTCACAAAAGGGCCGCCCCTCATCGCTCGTTGTTAACTCTGGGGTCTTGTCTTTTTCTCAGGGGGGAGACTCCCTCGAGAGGAGCTCAAGGACAGAAGAAAAGGGCGCTCTCTCCTTTCTCTGAGAAGTCAAGAGACCCTCTCTCATTCTCTTTCTCTCATCAGGAGATGTCCTTCCTCTCTGACAAGACTCGCACCTGCTTCCTCTCTCTGAAGGAGGAGAAGAGGGGAGACTCTCCAGTCTCCGTCTCTCCCTCCCCCTCTCTCTCACACTCTATCTCTCTCTCTCCCTCTATCTCTCCCTCTTGCTCGCTCTCTCTCTTTTTTGATCCCTCTCCCTCTCACACTCCTTTTCTCACTCTCCCACTCCGTTTCTTCCTCTCTCTCTCTCCCCCCACAGAGACTGTTGACCACAGAATAACTGGGCTTGTAATTGCATAAGGGAACACTCACTGCGAGTGGGGATTGTTGACCACAGACAGACTGGGCTGTAGAAGCGAAAAAACACCCCTGAGGTGGAGAGGAAGGCTTGACCCACAGAATAAGATTCTGCCTTTTTTCTCCATTTTAATATAGGAAGTAATCTCCCTTATATTATTTTCTTCTCATGAAGACGATCTTTCTCTATCCGGGGGGTTGAGATAGTGCATGAGAGACTGCAGAGGAGTTCCATTGAAGGGCAGTGAGAGACGAGAGGCGATATGTGAGAGGAGAAAGCTGAAAGCTGGTCTGAAATAGAGCATACCAAGATGGTAGCGATTGAACATTAGTTTAGGATCACAATAGCCAGCGAGGGGCAGGCGAGACGTCTCTGAGCCCGAAGAGAGAGAAGTGAGGTGACTGGAGGAGGGAAGCCAGGGGAGAGGGATAGAGCGGAGAAGGAGTTGGACGAGATTAGGAAAAAATGATACTGATGGGTCGCAAGAGGAACCCCAGATAGCGTCTTCTGTTCACCATGAAGGACGAGGTGGCCTACTGCGATGGAAGAAGTAAGATGCCCATACAGAAGTCATATGTTGAAGAGAGAGGAAGAGGCTACTGATGGAGCGCCAATCCTGTGGCCGTCACAATGAGAGAGGAGAGGGAGAGAAGAAGAGAGTCAGAGGAGATTGGCCAGCGAGGTTGACTTCCTCTTATATTGGTCGTTTAAGACCGCCCGCCAGAAGAGAAACCTTCCGCCAAGGGGAGAGAAGAATAAGAGCGTAGATTGGTCGCCGTAACAGATAGAGGGGCCCAGCGTCATCTTTTGCCAGGATGAAGGCGGGGGACGCCGATTGAGTACGAGGGAATAAGAAGTAACCTTTGCCGGGAGAGGGAAGAAGACTGGCGAGCAGTGTAATGTAAGAGGGCTGAGGACAGAGGGACGTCCAGAGACAGCTCATCTTTCGTAGCGATGTGGGCTTGAGGAAGAAGGAAGACTCCCACATTGGCTCCCAATGCGCTTCTCCAGTCACTAACTCAAGAGAGAGGGGGCTAGTAACGAGAGGGTCCTTAGAGGTACCGAAGGATATAATTAAGTAAATTGCGGCGGGAAGCGGGAAGAGGCAGAATCTTTATTCTGTGTCCCATTATCCGAAGGATGTGTTTAAAGACTCAATTACAGCCCATTAGAGAGTGGTCAACCTCCCACCCAGTGGTGAGGGACCGCCCCTTACAGAGAGAGTTATTCTGAGAGAAAGAGGGACAAAAGTAGAGGACCTTTGTGTGTTGAACACAGGCAGACTCAAGAGAGATATTTTTACTGACTGAAATGAGGATAGAGAGGAGGGGAATGAGTGAGGAGCTGAAAAGAAGGTCTTGGACAACGACAGAGAGGGGGAAGGGAGTGCGTCAGGGGTGATGACCCTTCGAGGGATTGTCGAACGGAGAGCGAGCAGACAGATTCAGATAAGAGAGGGAGAAATAAAGAGCAAGAGAGTCGGGAATTCGAAGACGAGCGGAGTAAGAGGGATAGAGACCGGATGACGATTTAACGAGGGGATTGTTGGGGAGTTGTGAGGCAAAGTAAGAGAGACGAGGTGAACGAGGAGAGATCGATCGAGAGGGAGTTGAAATGGGGTGGACTTTTTTTTAAATAGTAAAAAAAAATTCGCTGAAATTTCGCGAAATTCTGGTTCCAGCCCCGCGGGAGAGCTGAAATTAGGGTTGTGTATAAAACCACTGGGGCCCTGCGGTTGCCGCGGTTCTCACTTGGTGTGAGTGTTGCGGAAACAAAAGGACCTCTCCGCGCGTGTGCCACTAAATATTTAACAGGTCGCCGCCATTTTCAATGCATCGGATCGATGATCCGCGGCCTAGATCGAGAGAAGAGTAGAGCAGATGAGAAGGGAGAGAGCGAGAGCGAGAAGAGAGAGAGAGACTGTTTGTTATTATCGGGTGATAGAGCGAGAGAAACTACCCGCCGCAGGAGAGGACCAGAGTTAGACCCGTCCAGCGGGAGGAGTAGCGGGGGGCGAGAAAGAGAGGGAGAGAGAGAGAGAGAGAGAGACAGAGAGAGGGAGTGAAAGAGAGATGCAGAGAGAGAGCCCGACCGGGTCCAGAGGCGAGAGAGGTCTCAGCCTGAGAGCCCTAGCGAGACAGAGTCCGAGGACGCTGTCGAGCGGGAGAAGAGCTCTGCCGTCGAGCGAGAGAAGCAGGAGAGATGACTATGAGACAAGTCCTGTCAGAGGCAGAGACCCACACAACATGCGCTGGCTCGGACGGGTATGCCACCCCCACCCCCCACCCCGCCCGGAGCCTTCCCTGTTCCCCTAGCCCTTTCCCCTGGAACCTTTTCAGACCCCCGCCGGGCGCGTAGAGGTCCCCCGATCCCCCTCCCCTCGCCCAAGGCCGGTCCCTCGCACCCACCATCGCCTGTATCGGAGTGAATGACGGCCCCCGCACAAAGGCGCAGTGGTGCGATGGCGGGATCCACGAGTCACTTTCTCACCCTGGCGCCCTCAAAAACGGCCACTGAGTGCCACTCCGCAAATGGTATTAACCGCTTCAAAAACAAAACCTCCCTGCATCCCGAGGCTGGGAGGAGAGAGGGGGTGGGGATGGAAAGGAAGGGGGTTCCCCTTCCGTTCGGAATGATAGAAGCACCCTGCACCGCTACGGCCCGCAACCTTCACTGATTAAGCTGGCGGAGGAGAGGAGGGGCTGTGAGAGAGGAGTCCAACCAAAGATTCCTACTAGGCAAAGCAAAGCGATAGGATCGTTGGGTACCAAATGCCTAGACCTTTTGGACGGTGGACGGGCTACGCGGGCGATTGATGCCTCGGGTGTCTGAGGAGCGCTGGACCTTTTTTCTCTTTTTCTCTCCCGCTTTTCTCTTTCTCTCTCCTTTTCGTTCTCTTTCTCTCTCTCTCTCTCCCCATCAACTCTCGCCTTCCTGGGACCCATCCATCCTCCACACAACACTGATCCCAACTTACCAAATCTATTACAGCCCTCACTGCCCATATACCCCACCACCCATATAGTCATCCTGCCACTGATCTCCCAATCCACATCGCCATGATTCTCCTGAAACCCCCCACCCCCCCGCCATCCATCATTGTACTGACCCCCTTGCATCAAAAACTGCACTGTATTCCACCACTCATGCCTGTACTGAGACCCACCCCAGTCATCCCCTGCACTGACCCCCCCCCCCCCCTCAGTCCTGTTACTGGTTACACCCATCAGAGCACACTCCTCAACTGGCCATCCCCTGCACCTCCCCTCACAATTTTCCCTACTCAAACAAACATGCAAAGTGAATGTGGTTTAGTGTAGACTCGGTGGGCCAAAGGGCCTGTTTCGCGCTAGATCTTCAAACCAAAACTAAACTGAGAAAGAAGGACACAGGAAAATGGAGTGACAGATGTAGCGGAATGATCAGTAAACCATGGACCTACAAATGCTTCCATGGCATTGCTAGCCAATTTATACAATACATTGAAACCATAGCAATAATAAGTCGGCTTGAAAACATCAGCCATCTCAGACCTTGACACCATGGAAAATTAGATGAGAGATATCTCCGTACGTAAACAATATTAAAAAGTTTGTAGGAAGGAACTTGTTGATGCTGGTTTACACGAAGTAGACAAAAAATGCCTGGAGTAACTCCGCGGGACAGGCAATAGCACTGGCTGGAGAAGGGCCCCGACCCAAAAACATCGCCCATTCCTTCTATCTAGAAGAGGCATGCCTGTACTTGCTGAGTTACTCCAGTATGTTGTGTCTATCATAAGAATATATTTTATGTGGAGAAAAACTATGGGATAAATGTTGTCTACTTTCGCCCAAGGGTGTGTTTGTCTGCGGTTGCATGGCCGTTTCAAGTTTCCACTTCACTTATTTATTTAGTCACGAGAAAAATCGTTGATTCAGTATGGCATTTATTCCTTCGGTGGTCCATTTTACGATTGCAATACAAGGGAATGGAAATACTGCACTGACTTTCAAACTTTGCCTAGATTATTGGGTTGCAGGTACCGGATTTGTCAATTGAGTAACTACTTTTATAAAATAAATCGTTTATGGAAATAGCGAGCATTTTGGTGCCCTCTTCTACACTAAATGCAACAAGACAACACTTGAAAATCGGAGTGAGGTATTACCAGATTATAAATGGGAGCCTCTTGGAGTCTTTATTGATACTAAAAAATTTGGGTAAACGAAGTTTCCAAAAGCTTAATTTATTGGATCCCCTCAAATGTATCAGCGTCTTTTTCCAGATAACAAAACATAAGGAAATATAACATGAAATATAGCCAGTGCTTGTTTGTACTGTATACGTTCTTCACGCTGGTTGGAAATGAATCAGGGCTAGGGAATTCTGAGCCAACTGCCCAAGTATCTTAACTTAAGCAGAATAGACTACAACCTCACGTTATTTGGTATTAATTTATGCAATGGAATAATTAAAGTTACTCCTTAAAGTCAAGACACTTAAGAATGTCTAGTCAACTAATTGCCTAGGGACAAGCAACAAAGGGGAGAAAAGCTGTTCGGCCAGTAGTATCTGTTCTACTCTTGTCTTCTTTGCCTTCCCGTTGTTCAACATATGATCCATAAGGCATACCATGCCTTGGTGATTAGAAATAGGTGCATGGATGGAGGCCTTTTGACCCTTCGATTTCAAATGGATTCCAATACTTTTAAAAGTGTGACACTATCTGCCTTCAATGCCCTTCAACACCCGTCAGCGTGGAGAGGTTGGTTATGGGAAGAAGAAGGGAATGGGGAGGTTACAATAAGATACAAAGCTCCGTTTTGCAGTCAGCACCTGTAGTCAGGATTGAGTTTTCTGAGTCTCTGGTGCTGTGAGGCAGCCTCATTAATGCTGCAGACACGTGCGTGCACCTGCGAAAAAAAAACAAAGCATTAATACTCCTCGGTAATCTAGTTCATTTTGGGAGGCTTGTCGGCGGTGTCGCGTGGCAGCGGCAAGACTTCGGAGGCTCGGCCAGGGCCCTGTGGATACATCCGTAGGGAGATCGCTGGGAACAGGTTTGTCGGTGACATGTGTTTCACAAGCTCCCGCAACAACAGCTTCGTTCCGCTGGATGCCCCCCAAGGGCGGCCGCTTCGGCCTCCAGGCCGCGGAGTTTTGAATGGCCCGTTCGCGGAAATATTAAATATTAAAAGAAATATTGCAAAGAAAACAAACTTTGCCAAGTAAAAAATAGAAACACTAATTCCTATCGGAAAACACCAATAGGTAAACTCTTAGTATTATTAATTGGAAACAACAATAGGTAAATATAGTACAAACATCTGTAGGAGCAGTTGCTGGTATGGTGGATTGTTTTTTTTTTTTTTTCTTGCAGATTGGCGAATACCTTAAAGAGGAACATCCCGATTTGCGGCAATTTCAATACGGTAATGCCTTCTTGGGGAATAGCAAACCCACAGATTCTATTCTTCCGTTCACATCCAAAATTCCACGTTAAATAGTGTGATTAATGACGGCGGATTTTAGCAATCATTGGGATCCGCCCGGAAATACAAGGAAAGAGGTTTGGTTTATTTAAAAAATATCTATTAGTTGCCTAATGCTGGTGTTGAGACTGAGATGAGATTTTAAGTGAGTTGATTCTTCAGTTTCGTCTTCAGAGCTTGTGCTGTTGTTGGCAGAGTTTTGAAAAGCTCTTCAAGATGTCTTGTTAAAGTAGGTCTTTGGCGAAGATTCCTCTTTACTAATTTCAAAGTAACGTTATTCCCTGGTTATGTATCGGCCGATGTATGACATCTCGGGTGAGGATTTTTAGATCTTTTCCATCTTCCTAAATCGTCTTTTTTGCGATTTAACGTAAATTAAAAGTCATATTCTAAAGCCGTGATATGCCGACAACAGGAACGGATTACGTAGGGAACAAGCAAGGTAGGTGTTTAGTTTTAATAAAGTACTTCTTAAAGATTCCGTAATCAAAATTTTAAGTTGCGAGAAGTTAACTTGGAGCCCTCCGACACCAGGCAGTTTTTTCATATCGACATTGGATTCGGTTAAAAAGCCAATTCACTGCAACCGCAACGGTCCAAGCCAGCGCTTGGTTCCACGAAATTTATCCCACTACACAAGATGATTTAAAATGGCCATTAATTTACAGAATTTAAACACTAAATTCCTTCCATTTGGCCTTTAAAATTTATGAAAATGAGATTTTAAAAAATCATGTTATACTTGTGAATTCTTGTGTGAATGTTTTATTTGGACAATTTAGGATATTTAAAAATGTAAATCTTTTCTTAAGAAAGGATAGATGGTTAGCTCTTAGTAATGGAATTTGAACTTAGCCACTACACTTGGGTAACTAAGCTAATTATTATGCTTTAATTTCAGGCCATCCAAGTAAGATGTTAATATTTTGTTTTTTTTTTTCAGATGCTTCAATCTATAATAACTGCAAACTTCTCTCAGTTCTCTTAATTTTTAATAAAGATGGCCATTGCCGTGTCCTTCCCAGAACGGCCCCGCGCGGCTTGGGAAATGGCCGAGGGACCTGCAGAGAGCACGCGGGGTATCAACATAAAGAACCCGGTGTGCGGACCTGGCAATCACCCGCCGTGGCTTTAATGGCCGCGGGACAATCGCCCATCGCCAGCTGGAGGCTCTGACATCGGGTGGGGGGGGGGCCGGAGTGCAGTGGAGAGGAAGGTTTTTTTTGAAGGCCTTCCATCATGCAATGTGCTGGATGTGATGTAAATTATGTTGTGTCTTGGGTCTATTTGTTGTAATGTATGGCTGCAGAAAACGTCATTTCGTTGGACCTCAAAGGGATCCAAATGACAAAGAAATTGAATCTTGAATTCAACAGCTTTGGTGTTAAGTGTCAGAGTATGAAAAGTGGCCATAAACCTTTTTAATTAATGAAGATATGAAAGTGAATTAGGGGTCAAACGTAAAACTTCTTTTACTGCTTTATCTGATGGGAATAAATTGCCAAACTTAATTTTAAAGTCTCAAACTTTTGTAACATTGCTAGGTACAGGCACGTGGGCTGAGAGTCAAGCCAAACCAAGCCGCGGATGCAAACCAGTCAGCATGCTTACACCGTGAAACATGTAGATGTTTAGGCGAATACATCTTTGTCATGCCGACTATCGGTTAATCTTCTCAGGAAAGTATGAGTCGCCTGATGTGACTTTGTTACATTTGCATTAGTCGTGCTGGGGTCCAGGGAAAGATCTTCGATATATGCTAAGCCCAGGAATTTGAAGTTATTGACCCTTTCCATCTTCACATCGGTAAGCAGGATGGTGTGCCTAATCCACCCCTACCAAAAGTCCACAATCAGTTCATTGGTATTACGTGTGAGAGCAATCCGTTTTGTGTGGCACCATGTGGTCAGTCAGTCAATCTACTTTCTTGCGCTACTCTGTCTGTCCCCATATGTGATTCGTCACACCACGTGGTGTCTGCGTGACCGGGCTAGAAGTCAGGGTTCTGGAGGGGGAGGGGCTGTAGGACATGCATCCCTGCGTTCGGAGGGGGAGAGGAAGGTTTGTCGCCGAAGGTAGGTCAAAATTGTTGTGGAGGATCACCAGGATGGATTACGGCGGTTTCTTGAGCCGATGGATACTTCTGGACGGAGGCAGTGGGGGGTTTTCCAACCCCAGGGATTCCAACGTTTGAGCCCCCACAACACACGGTGGGGCGCGGCAAGGGTCCGGCTGCTCTCACGCCCGGGCCGTCCAAATGGCATGAGGGTCAAAGTCCAAAGACAAAAACGAATGGAAGTCGACCGAAGAGAGGGAGGCAAATTGGTGTGATAAACGTGGTATGGCGGCTCCCCTGAAAAAATGCTGTGTCCCACCTCTTCGCGGTATTTTCCGGCCTCTCATGCGTTCTATGGCGAGCTGTGGACTTCGCACGGCATCCCAGTGCGTCTTCACGCTCCTACAGACAACAGAGGGACTGGCCTGCAGTCGTGTGTGGAAGCTCATCTCCTTCGTCTTGTGAGAGAACAGGAAGCTGCGT